>NW_007738012.1:7491-14903 GCF_000696425.1 Galeopterus variegatus
GAGTTTCCATTAAATATTTCATTTATCTAGAGTATTTGTATGCAATTGGAGTTGTTATCTTAAAATAGAATGTAAACACAATAAGAAGTTAGCCACAAAGAAAATACTTCTAGTGGATACACAAAAGATAAAGAGAAAGGAATTAAAACACACCACTAGAAAAATTTAAAAATTACAGAGATAAACAGCAAGACTGGAAGAAAGAAATGAAGAAATTACAAAACAGTCAGTAAACAATTAACAAAATGGCAATAGTATGTTCTTACATAGCAATTATTAATTCAGATGTAAATGGATTAAATTCCCCAATTAAAAGCATAGAGTGAGTGAATGGATAAAACAAAATTGAACAATATGCTGCCTACAGGAGACTCACTTTAGCCTTAAGGACACATATAGACTGCAAGTGAAGGGATGAAAAAGATGTTACATGTACCTGGTAACCAAAGAGAGAAGAGGTGTCTAATATCAAGCAAAATGAACTTCAGTCAAAATTTTTCACAAGAGACAAGCAAGGTCACTATATGATGATAAATGGGCCAGTTTATCAAGAAGATATAATAGTTGCAGATACATATACACTCAACATCAGTGTACCTAAATATATAAAGCAAATATTATTAGAATAGAAGGGAGAAACAAACGGCAATACAATATTAATATTAGGGGAGTTCAGTGTTCCACTTTCAACAATGAATAGATCATTCAGACAAAAAAGTAAGGAAACTTGTGGACTTGAATAACACTATATACCAAATGGAGCTAACAAATATATACAGAACATTTTGTCCAACAGCAGCTGAATACACATTGTTCTCAAGCACACATGGAACATGCTCCAGGATCTTATGCTGAGTGTGAGGAAAATGGAGTCAGTATACTCAGGCCCCCTCACCTCATATCCAGCTAGGTATGATTCAGCACATCTGTTGTAAACAAGTTATATAAGGGAGGTATAACTGTGCATGCACACCCATATACTCCTTGGCTCATTGCCACTATTGTGTGCTTTTGGTAAAAAAGGGAGCAGCTCTGAATCACTGGCAGGCAGAGCTCATATCAGAATAAAGCATGTCTATCCTGTTATCAGCTGCTAGAATTCTTTTTCAGTTACCTGACTCACAACCTGCACAGGATGGGGCAGAGGGGTCTGTGATCCAGCCCAACACTGGGTCACTAAACAAGTCTTAACAAATTTAAGAAGATTGAAATAATCTTAAGTATCTTTTCTCACCACAATGGTATAAAACTAGAATTCAATAACAGGAGAAATTTTGGAAAACCCATAAATATGTGGAAATTAAATAACATGCTCCTGAATAACCAATGGGTCAAAAATAAAAGCAAAGTAAAAAGTATCTTAAGACAAGTGAAAATAGAAACACAACATACCAAAACATGGGATGCACCAAAAGCAGTGCTAAGAGTGAACTTTATAGTTATTAATACCTACACTCAGAAAAAAGAAATATCTCAAATAAACAACCTTATTCAAGAAAGTAGAAAAAGGAAAACTAAGCTCAAAGTCGGCAGAAGGAAGAAAATAATAAAATTTACAGCAGAAATAAAGGACAACAGAAAAAATTGACAAAATTACAAGTTGGTTTTCTAAAAGGATCAACAAAATCAACAAACCGTTAGCTAGATACATCAAGAAAAAATGAGAGTGGACTCAAATAAAGTAATAAATGAAATAGGAAACATTAAAATTCATACCACAGAAATATAAAGGATCATAAGAGACTACTATGATCAATTTTATACCAACTAACTGGATAACTTAGAAGCAATGAATAAATTCCTAGAAACATACGACCTATCAAAACTGAATCATGAAGAAACAGAAAATCTGAAGAGATCGATAATAAGTAAGGAGACTGAATCAGTACATTAAAACCTCCCAAAAAGGAAAACCCCAGGACCAGATAGATTCATGGCTGAAGTCTACCAAGAATTTGAAGAATTAGTACCAACACTTCTCAAGCTCTCTTAAAAAATTAAAAATGAGGGAACATTTCTAAATTCAATTCAACAGGCAAGGATTACCCTCATACCAAAGCTAGATAAAGATGCTACAAGAAAAGAAACTTATAAGCCAATATCCCTGATGAACATAGATGCAAAAATCCTCAACAAAATATTAGCAACCTGAATTTGACAGTACATTAAAAAGATTATTCATCATGATCAAGTAGGATTTATCCCTGGGATGCAAGAAAAATTCAACATGTGCAAATTGGTAAATGTGATATGGCATATTAACAGAATAAAGGATAAAAATCATATAATCATCCCAATAGATGCAGAAAATGCATTTGAAAAATTCAACATCCTTCCATGATAAAAAGACTCAACAAATTAGGTATAGAAGAAATGTATCTCAACATAATTAAAGCCATATATAACAAGCTCACAGCTAACATCATCCTCAACAGTGAAAAGCTGAGAGATTTTCCTCTAAGATCAGACACAAGATAAGGGTGCCCACTCTTTCCATTTATTTTCAGCATAGTACTCGATGTCCTAGCTAGAGCAAGTAGACAAGAAAAACGAATAAATGACATCTAAATTGGAAAAGTAGAAGCAAAATTGTTTGTTTGCAGAAGACATGATCATATATGTAAAAAACCTTAAAGACACAATCAAAAAACTGTTAGAACTAATAAACAAATTCAGTAAAGTTACAGGATACAAGATCAACATAAAAAATTAGTTGCATTTCTACACACTTAAACTATCTGAAAACAAAATTAAGAAACAGCATGAACAAGAATAAAGTATTTTGGAATAAATTTAACCAAGGAGATGAAATATCTATACATTGAAAACTATAAGATAGAGATGAAAGAAATTGAACACAATACAAATAAATGGAAAGATATCCCATATACATTGAAAGAATTATTATTGTTAAAATATCCACACTACCCAAAGTGATACAGATTTAATGTTCTCCTGATCAAAATTCCAGTGGCATTTTTCAAAGAAAATAGGAAAAAATCCTAAAATTTGAATGGAACCACAATAGACCACAAATAGTCAAAGCAATTTTGAGAAAGAAGAACAAATATAGAGGCATCACATTCCCCTGATCTCAAACCATATTATAAAGCTATTAAAGTCAAAATATTACAGTAATGGCATAAAAACAGACATATACAAGTAGGCCAATGGAACAGAACAGAGCACAGAAACAAACCACCACATATACAGTCAATTGATCTTTTACAAGAACGCCAAGAAAACACAATGGGGAAGGAAAGTCTTTTCAAAGAATGGTCCTGGGAAAATTAAATACCCACATGAAAAGGAATAAAATTGGATTCTCACCTTACACCATATACAGAATTTAACTTGAAATAGATTAAAGACTTAAATGTAAGATCTGAAGCCACAAATATCCTAGGAGAAAACACAGGGAAAAAGCTCCTCTAGGCAATATATTTTTTTTGATCTGACACCAAAAGCACAGGCAACAAAACCAAAAATAAACAAGGTGGACTACATCAAATTATAAAGCTTCTGAACAGCAAACAATCAACAAAATGAAAATCAACCTATGTAATGGGAGAAAATTTTTGCAAGCCAAATGCCTGATAAGTGGTTGTAGTGGACTGAATTATGTGTCCCCCAAACTCACTGAAGCTTGAATTGTGTCCCCCAAGTTTTATGTATTAGAAACTTAGCCCACACTGTGACTGTTAAGGGGGTGGCAAATCCTACTATGGTAACGGAAAGGTGGAGCCTTGAAGAGGTGATTTGATTGTAGGACTATGCTGCAGTGAATGGGTTAAAAATGGTGGTCTGAGGGCTTTAAAGAAGAGGAGAGTCTGTCTTTCCCTCCCTTTGCTCTGTCTGCTTCCACCATCTTGCAATGTGAAACTCCTGGGTCGCTGTTGCCCCCACCAGATGGACTTCGGACTTCCCAGCCTCAGAAACTGTAAGTGATAAATTTTGTTTTTCTTTATAAATCACCCAGTTGCAGGTATTTTGTTATAAGCAACAAAAACGGACAAAAGCAAGGGTTAATATCTAAAATATGTAGGGAACCCACATAGCTCAAGAGAAAAAAAAAAACCCAAATAACCCTATTAAAATTGGCAAAGGACCTGAATAGATATTTTTTCAAAGAAGACTTACGAATAACCAACAGGTTTATGAAAAGGTGCTCAACATCACTAATCATCAGAGAAATGCAAATCAAAATCACAATGAGGTACCATCTCACATCATAAAGAAATGATACATTTTGCAATGATGAATATGCTAATTACCCTGATGTGATCATCACACATTGTATACATGTATTGAAACAACCCTAGACCCCATAAATATGGATAATTAATGTGTTAATTAAAAAATAAATTAATTTTGAAAATATAACAGATAAGTGTGGGCAAAGGTGTGAGAAAAGGTAACCCTTGTATACTGTCGCTGGTAGTGTAAATTGATACAGCCATTATGGCAAATTGTACACAGTTTTCTCAAAAAAATTAAAAACAGAACTACCGTAGAATCCAGCAGTCGCACTTCAAAGTATAAAAGGAAATAAAATCAGCATCTCAATGAGATCTGAACCTCATGTTCACTGCAGCATTATTCTCAATAGCCAAGATATGCAAACAACAAAAGAGTTCATTGACAAATGAACGGATAAGAAAAATGTGTTATGCGTGTGTATGTGTGTGTATAATGAAATATTCTTCAGCAATAAAGAAAGAAAGAAATTCTGACATTTGTGGCAACATGAGTAAGGCTGGAGGAACCGTGTTAAGCACAAGAAGCCAGGCACAGAAAGACAAAGACCACATGATCTCACTTTATGTGCAATCTTAAAATGTTGAGTTCATATAAGCAGGGAGTAGAATGGTAGTTACCAGGGCCTAGGAGGTAAAGAAAATGGGAAGATGTTGATCAAAGGGCACAACCTTTCAGTTATAAGATGGACAAGTTCTGGGGTTTTTACGTACAGCATGGATGGGGATGGATGTGTTAATTTGATTGTGTAATCATCACACAATAGTGTGGTAGTTATCACATTGTACACCTTGAATATATGCAATCTTTAATTGTCAATTAAATAAATTAAAAATACTTTATTTCCCTGATGATATTCTTAAAGGAGGTTTCAATAACAAGACATTTAGAAATCATTATAACCATTTCAGGTATATGAAACTGATGCACAATTGTGAGAGTGTAACACATCTTGAACCTCACAGAAGAAAACAATTCTGTGTTTAAACCAGATTGTTGTAGAATCATGTTTTCAAGTTTCACTGTTAACTGTTCCTTTGTATAATGCTGTCTCAGATAGTCTAAATGTTTTATCAACATAGAAACTTCTTCTTAGGCTATTCCAATTGTGTTGATTGGGGTAGTACTTAATTTACAAATTTTGGACTATATTCTGACTAAAATCTGTTCTTTTCATTTATTCTGCTCTACTAATATAAATTTCATCTTTAAAACTTGGTCCAATTCAATAATGTAATTGTTGGGGGATGTTTTTCTTGAAAATGGCAATGTCTCAAACAACTTTTATGACGGACTTAAATAGTCCTATGAAAATGAGGTCAAATAATTTGCTGAAAATTCTATTTAGTTGTTTTTTTAAAAAGGTGTTACCTTATGAAGTTCTTTCTTGGCATCAGTAGAAGACCATGACTCACATAATGAGTAGACATCTGTGTGCTATAAGGATGTGAAGAGGTCATGCTCAGTTGAATTAGCAAGGTGGGAAGAAAGGGAGCTGTCTTCATATGCAGAAAATAAAATAAGGATCACATGCAAGTATTTTTAAGTACCAACTCTCTTTACATAAAATGTAGCTGTACTTATAGACTTCCTGTGAGAGAGAACATCTTCATATTCACAATTTTTATATAAATAGCTGGATAACTCACCACATTTTCATGTCTGTGTATCTGAATTGCTGCACCGTGGGGTGAGTGCCAGAAGAAGGTAGCAACCAGTAGTCAAAGCAAGACTGGAAGTGAATAATGAGCATTGGTCTATAGAAGTTTTTCTATTTCAGAACACAAGCAAGTCAGGTTTCACAGACACTGTGATGAGTCCAGGACCTAAGCACATGTTGAGGATTTTAAGAGAAAACTACAACTAACAGCAAACAGTAGCCAGTGTGTCAGAGATTGACAGACTTAAATTGAAGCAACTGCTGCCCCACCTCTGGGTAACCAGAGAGTATATTACTTTAGCAGTAATGAAAACAGAATGACTCAAACTATGGGTAGATTTTGAAAATAAAGAGCTAACAATCAGTCTTACATGGTTCATAGCATAAAGCTCTAGGAACTTATTAGCGCTTGGAAAATTAAGTTTATCACACCCAAAGCTGTGGAATGTTGTGGTGATTGCTGAAAATGGAAGACAGTGGCTTTATACAAGTGAAGAGTGAAACTAAAATTAGCACTGTATGTGTTTGTATGAAGTCAGCATATTTCTCATGTTCATATTTGAGAACTTTACAAGGTAATAACAATTATTAGTATTATCTTGCAGTACTATCAGACTAATGTTTTACTACTACTTTCACATGGGTGTTATTATTTTACACATTTACCAATAAGAAAAACAAGTCTATTAATAGTAAAAGGACTTGTCCAAGATCTCACAGCCAAAAAGTGGCAATGCATTTACTGAAATCAAGATGTTTTTTTTTTTTGGTTTTAGAGCTCCTATTCTTTCTTTTATGCACACTGCCTCTAAGATAGGCACACTGAATGACTTTCAAAATGCTGATAGAGCATCAAATTCCTGTTCTTAACTTGATTAAAATAAAGGGCATACAAAGAATATGTTTTTCTTATTTGGAAATAGCTGAAGAAATTTTGTTTTTCCTCCCTCACTTGCTCTGAAGACAGTTTACACTTGGTCAGACCACACAAGCAAAGATTCAAGAAAAACAGGCATTTTAAATGAAAGATCTAAGTAACTGAAAGTAGGGATTAGAATGGAAACTATTTTTAAAAATAAGTATATCATTTACCCTTTGGTAAGCTAGAATATACATACACATATTCGTCACATTTTACAGGCTTAACAAAAATGCTTATACAAGCAATGCTGAGAATCAAAGGCAAGTTGGCACACACAAGTATAATATATAACTGCTACTTTAATCTCTTCATTTTATTATTGCCTTGCAAAATGTTGGTCACATAATTAAATATGTAAAATAATAAAAAGTGCCATTTATTCTGTCTTGTGTTTTTCTTAGAGAACTGTGCAGCTCTTTACAAAATAGTTTCAAATGACTGATGATTTAAAGTCCTGAATCACATATTTACTACTTATATATATAATATGAGGGGTCTTCAAAAAGTTCATGGAAAGATTCTTCTTATCTTTCAATATTATTTTTCCACAAACTTTTTGATATATATATATAT
>NW_007738012.1:15283-21667 GCF_000696425.1 Galeopterus variegatus
ATATATATATATATCAAATATGTACTCTCATATATATAATCTAAATATATATAAAGTATATATACATAAATTTCTCCACCAAGAATATATAACAAAAAGATATGGGTTGCAAAATGAAAAAAAATTATATAAAGCATATTATATTATTGATTATAATATTACTATGCCTATTATGTAGGGGATACATATTTTCAAACACTTTCACAAACTCTTTGTTCCCTCGTTAAATGAGCGAAACATTTTTATTGAGTCATTACTTGGTCATAGATATTGAGAATTGATTATTCTGGCTGGCACTGTGAACTTAGTTATAAATGATGTAGACAGGTCTTTGCACACATCAAATTCACATCCTAGATGAGAAAAGTTTTTGTAAGCCAAAACTCTAACTACAGTTAAATATTAACCTTGGTAGAAATACTAACCACAGTTGAAGCTCTCTAGACCAGCTTCTCGAATTACCCACATTCTTGATTCTCTCTGTAAAAATATTGTGGTACCTAGATGCTCTTGGTAGTAGCATGTTCCTCAGTGTGCTCATATACCTCTGCTCTGAGAACTGAAATAGTTATTAAGAATTAGTTGTGTTTCTTCTCAAAATGATTCTAATCACATTTCGCTATAAATATGTTTGTGAACATATATATTTATACATAAATAAATATTTTAATTAAATTCTATGCAAACTAGTAAAATAAAAGTGCAAAAAGAGAGTTTTGCTTATATTAGAAAGTAACTTGAATGTTTTGAAATGCTAGCTTACAATTTTTCCATCAAACTAGGTGTGAACAAAACAAATGTGCACAATTGGTGGAAAATAAATATGTAGAATGATTTATCAAGTTGCTTCCCAGGTTTATTTTCTCCCTTTATTTTATTTTTTTAAAAAAGCTACAAGTTGAGAGTGATGCATTGAGAATGTTTTTTCCCCTTTATTTCTTTTTATCATAGTAAAGTATACAACAAATAAAATTGACCACTTCAGCCATTTTACAGTGTACAATTCAGTGGCATAAAGTACATTCACGATGTCATGCAACCATCACAAATATCCAGTAGGAACAAAAGTTCCAAACATCATTCCAAATGGAAATCTCACAGCCATTAAAATAACGCAGTAACTCTCCATTCCCTCCTCCCTTCAGTTCCTAGCAACTGTTAATTTGCTTTTTGACACTGTAGATCTATTTGCCTATTCTGGGTATTTCATATAAGTAGAATCATACAATATGTGGACTTTTTGTGTGTCTTTTTCACTTACCATAATGTTTTCCAGTCTCTTCATGTTCTAGTGTGCATCAGTATTTCATTCTTTTTTATAATTGAATAATATTCCATTGCATAGATATATCACACTTTGTTTATCTCTTCACGTGTTGATGGACATTTATTTTGTTTCCACCATTTGACTAATGTGAATAGTGCTGCTATGAACATTTGTGTGTTTTCAGTTATTCTAGATATTCTAGGAGTGGAATTTCTGGGTGATATGGTAATACTACATTTACCATTTTGAGAAATCATTGCTTGTGTTCTTGGGTCATATTTAAGAAACCATTTCCAAATCCAAAGTTATGAACTGGCCTCATAAATGAGTTTGGATGTATTGTCTTCCATTTTTTTGGAAGAGCTTGAGAATGATTAATGTTAATTTATCTTTAAATGCTAAGTAGAATTCTTCAGTCTTGAACTTTTCTTTGTTGGAAATTTTTGATTAGACTTGTAAGTCTGTTCAGATTTTCTATTTCTTCTTGAGTCAATTTTGGTAGTTTTGTTTGTTTTCAATTTGTTCATTTTATTTAGGCTACTTAAATTGTTGGTGTATAATTATTTGTGATATTCTCTTATAATCCTTGTTATTTTTCTAAGGTTAGTGGCAATTGTCAATTTTGTTGGTCTTGTGAAATGACTAAATTTTGGTTTCCTTGATTTTCTCTATTGTTTTTCTATTCTCTATTTCATTTATCACCTCTAAAATCTTTATTATTGCCTTCATTCTGCTAGCTTTGGGCTTAACTTGCTCCTTTTTGTTTAGTTCCTTAAAGTGTAAAGTTAGGTCATTGACTTGAGATTTTTTTGTTTAATGTAGCCATTTACAGCTAAAAATTTCTCTCTTAGTGTGGCTTTCCCTGCATCCTATTAAGTTCTGGTATATTGTGCTTTTGCTTTTATTCCTCTCGATATTTGCAAATATTCCTTGTAATTTCTACTTTGGCCCATTAGTTATGTAAGAATATGTTGTTTTNGTTTTGAAATGCTAGCTTACAATTTTTCCATCAAACTAGGTGTGAACAAAACAAATGTGCACAATTGGTGGAAAATAAATATGTAGAATGATTTATCAAGTTGCTTCCCAGGTTTATTTTCTCCCTTTATTTTATTTTTTTTAAAAAGCTACAAGTTGAGAGTGATGCATTGAGAATGTTTTTTTCCCCTTTACTTCTTTTTATCATAGTAAAGTATACAACAAATAAAATTGACCACTTCAGCCGTTTTACAGTGTACAATTCAGTGGCATAAAGTACATTCACGATGTCATGCAACCATCACAAATATCCAGTAGGAACAAAAGTTCCAAACATCATTCCAAATGGAAATCTCACAGCCATTAAAATAACGCAGTAACTCTCCATTCCCTCCTCCCTTCAGTTCCTAGCAACTGTTAATTTGCTTTTTGACACTGTAGATCTATTTGCCTATTCTGGGTATTTCATATAAGTAGAATCATACAATATGTGGACTTTTTGTGTGTCTTTTTCACTTACCATAATGTTTTCCAGTCTCTTCATGTTCTAGTGTGCATCAGTATTTCATTCTTTTTTATAATTGAATAATATTCCATTGCATAGATATATCACACTTTGTTTATCTCTTCACGTGTTGATGGACATTTATTTTGTTTCCACCATTTGACTAATGTGAATAGTGCTGCTATGAACATTTGTGTGTTTTCAGTTATTCTAGATATTCTAGGAGTGGAATTTCTGGGTGATATGGTAATACTACATTTACCATTTTGAGAAATCATTGCTTGTGTTCTTGGGTCATATTTAAGAAACCATTTCCAAATCCAAAGTTATGAACTGGCCTCATAAATGAGTTTGGATGTATTGTCTTCCATTTTTTGGAAGAGCTTGAGAATGATTAATGTTAATTTATCTTTAAATGCTAAGTAGAATTCTTCAGTGAAGCCATCTGCCAAATCCAAAGTTATGAACTGGCCTCATAAATGAGTTTGGATGTATTGTCTTCCATTTTTTTGGAAGAGCTTGAGAATGATTAATGTTAATTTATCTTTAAATGCTAAGTAGAATTCTTCAGTGAAGCCATCTGGTCTTGAACTTTTCTTTGTTGGAAATTTTTGATTAGACTTGTAAGTCTGTTCAGATTTTCTATTTCTTCTTGAGTCAATTTTGGTAGTTTTGTTTGTTTTCAATTTGTTCATTTTATTTAGGCTACTTAAATTGTTGGTGTATAATTATTTGTGATATTCTCTTATAATCCTTGTTATTTTTCTAAGGTTAGTGGCAATTGTCAATTTTGTTGGTCTTGTGAAATGACTAAATTTTGGTTTCCTTGATTTTCTCTATTGTTTTTCTATTCTCTATTTCATTTATCACCTCTAAAATCTTTATTATTGCCTTCATTCTGCTAGCTTTGGGCTTAACTTGCTCCTTTTTGTTTAGTTCCTTAAAGTGTAAAGTTAGGTCATTGACTTGAGATTTTTTTGTTTAATGTAGCCATTTACAGCTAAAAATTTCTCTCTTAGTGTGGCTTTCCCTGCATCCTATTAAGTTCTGGTATATTGTGCTTTTGCTTTTATTCCTCTCGATATTTGCAAATATTCCTTGTAATTTCTACTTTGGCCCATTAGTTATGTAAGAATATGTTGTTTTATTTTCACATATTTATGAATTTTGCAGTTTTTTATTCATTATTGATTTTTAGTTTAATTCCCTGCAATAAGAAAATATAATTGGTATGATTTCAATTTTTTAAAATTTATTGAAGCCTTTATTTTGGCCTAACATACAGTCTATTCTGAAGAATGTTCTATGTGCACTTGAGAAAAATGTGTATTCTGCTGTTACTGGGTGAAGAGTTCTTTATATGTATTGTTCAAGTCCTCTATTTTCTCATTCATTTCTGTCTAGTTGCTCTGTTATTGAGAGTGGGATATTGAAGTCTCTCACTGTTATTATAGACCTGCCTATTTATTCCTTCAATTGTATTAGTTTTCTTCATATATTTTGGGGCTCTCTTGTTAGGTGCATATATATTTATATTTTCTTGATGGGTTTACCTTTTTACCAATAGGTAATTACCTCTTTGTCTCTTGCAAAATTTTTTGTCTATTTAAGGTAAACTTTAAAGTCTATTTTGTCTTATATGAATATAGGAATACCAGCTCTCTTTTGGTTAGCATTTGCATGGGATAACTTTTTTGATCCTTTACTTTCAACCTCTTTATGTCTTTGGATCTAAAGTGAGTCTCTTACAGAAGAGGACCATGATTTTTTGTTTTGTTTTGCTCTAATGCATTCACCAATCTATGCCTTTTAATTGAAGAGTTTAATCACATTACATTTAAAGTAATTACTGACAAGAAAGAACTTTCTTCTGCCATTTTAAGTGTTTTCTGCAAGCTTTATATCATTTTGTTGCTGTTGTTGTTGCTGAACTCCTCCATTACTGCCATCTTTTCTGTTTAAGTAACTGTTTGGATCATACCATTTTGATTCCCTTATTTTCTTTACTATATATTTTTAATTTATTTTCTTTATGGTTACCTTGCTGACTACAAATAACATCTCACATTTATAACCATCTAGTTTGAAACATTGTACCTTAGCTTCAGTAGTATAAAAAAACTCTGCTTCTATACATCTACATTCCTCCTCTCCCCATTTATACTGTTATTGCCACAGTTTACATCTTTATATATATAGCGTTTCTAACAAGGCAGATCTACTAGTGATGAACTCCCATAGTTTTTGTTTATCTGGGAATATCTAAATTTCTCCCTTATTATTGAAGAATAGTTCTGCAAGACACAGAACTTGTAGTTGACAGTTTTTTTTCTCTTTCATCATTTAAAATATGTCATCCTACTGTCTTCTAGTCTTCATTATTTCTTTTAACATATAGTCTGTTAATCTGTATGATTTTATTTATATTAAATTCAAGATCATGCAAAATTAATGTGTGGTAAAAAAATCAGAATAATGTTTGGGGTGGGTATTGACTAGGAATGGGCCTTAAGAATCTTGTCAGGGTTTGGGAAATGTTCTATATATTGATCTTGGTGGTAGTTATTCAGGTTTATACCTATGTAAAAGCTCACCAGGCTGTATGATAAAGATTTTGGTACTTTACCCTATGTATACTATACATTAATGTAAAAATTTTTGAACTAAAAGTAGTTGATTTATTTCTTATGATGGGGAAAAGATGATGCTTTTTATTATCTCTTCCTATAATTTGAATGGTTTATCAAAAATAAATATTTTAAAATATTCTTGCTTGAATATTTATTACTAAGTTATGCAATAGTGGAATATCAAAAGCATATAACTTTTTCCTTAAATTCATAATTTATTTATACCTCTTTTTCAATAATAGATTAATAAAACTTACAAGCACATTATTTTATGCTAGTTTACATAAAAATAATGCTATTTCATACCACCTATGCAAGAAAAAATTTCATTAAAGTGATATGCAATTAGACTAATCACTAAATGTTTTTAATGTGTTTAAGGTGAAAAGATCACTCAATACTTTGTGAGACCAGTAATTAATGAAACTTTTTTTATCTGAAGGTGTTAGCTCACTTTCCTTTATAATACAATATGTATCATTTCTAAATCTCTAGCACACAGTTTTTACACAAATATGCATCTGAATAACCATCACATAAGTCAATATATAAAACATTTTCTGCACTCCTTTCTGTGAATTGATTCCATTTCTATTATTAAAAAGACATGACATAAAAAGAAACTCACAATTGCTTCTTCAGTCTACAATCCTTTGTAATATATTCTACATTATCTTTTACCAGTATTGGAAAGCTTATGCACCAGACTGTCAGGTAGTATTTGGCATGATGTAATAGTGAGAACTGAAGATATCCACATCAGAAAATAGGAGAATGCAAAGCTCACTAACGTTTTTATGATTTCACCAAGTATTGTCTACAGATATGGGACCGTGCCCTTTTTCTAAGCAAAAGTAACAGATGGCCTAAACGGATAAAAGGTGGCACCCAAGGGAAGTTAATGGGGAGGGCTAAGCATAGAGAGGCAAGGCACGTGCACATCTGACCTTTACAAGGATTGGCCTAAGCTTGGAAATCCCCACCTGCTAAGCATATAAATATGA
>NW_007738012.1:22268-30559 GCF_000696425.1 Galeopterus variegatus
GAAGAAAAGGGCAATCCCTTTGGCCCCAACCCTCTAGGGAAAGGAAAAACCTGTTGGGGTCCTGTGCAGCCGCCGGAAATGCCCAACATACAGAGAATAGCAAATGGAATATCTTCTCTCTTTCCCACTTATATTTTCCTATGACAGTGTATTTTCATAAATGCGTAACAGATATTATGTTACAAAGTTCTGTCATCTAATAAGGGTAGGAAATCCTGTTCTGAACGAAATATAAAAGACTTATCAGTATCTTGAATGAGTTAATGTATAAGTATTTTCTTACAGATCATGAAATCTTTTTATGAAGTAACATTTTTAGATAAAAAATTTAAAACATATTTTAAAAGAGCCATTTTTTTCTTTTTTACATTGAAAGTGTTTCTTCATTATTTGCCTTTGGGTTTTTTACCTTAACAAAGCTTTTCTCTTTCACACATCAGCATTATGTACAACTTAATAAAGAAAGATGTACACTATATTTATTTATTTATTTTCATTTTTTTAACATTTACTTGGAAATATTTGTGGGGAACAGCATGTGGTTTCAATACATGCATATACTGCACAGTGATTCACTTAGGGTAGACAGCATAGATAGTTTTGTAGATAGTTTTGTGCCCATTAGTTCAACACTTCTTCCCACCCCAACCCAAGAGTTAAAGTTTAAAGAGGATTATAGTTTTGGGGCAGTTTTCCTTGATGTGACTTTTTTTTTCAAAAAAAAAAAAATCATAAGTGAAGCCTCAAATGCATAAGAATAAATTGGAGTTGACTTTTGTGATGTGCAAATTAAATCTACTATCCAACCTTTCACTCTTCCCCCCACCCCCATTTACATTCTGAGATTCTTATGTGGAAACCTACATTTCCATGTACAAGACTGAGAAGAAATAACCTAGTACCACCTCTTCACTTTCAATTTAAGTGACTGAGTTTATTTAGAGTGACCTGCAACTTTAAAGTTGCAAAGGAAGTTGATAGTAGTATGGGGAGGAGGTTCCACAACCTCTAACTTTATTGCTTATGTGATTACAGCTAAGTGGTGCACCATACGATATAAGCACCATCTCTCATGAAACAGAATGTAAAGCACACTTCGTGGAGAATTGATTAAATATTAGTAACTAAAAATGCAGCTTCACATTTTCTTAAATCAATTAAATTGAAGTATTTTTTTCTTAAAAATAACTATTTATGGTAATCAGTTAGCAATTATTTCAATCCTTTTGAGTTCTAAAGGTTATTATCTATTTCTTAAACTCAGGGTATTGAGAGGAGGAGCTACATTTAAAAATAAAATGAAGATAATCTAATCACTTTAATAGTTTGTGTCAATAATTTGAATATTCTAAAAACAATATCAAAATGTCTCTAAAATAATGGATGAAAATTATTATAGCTACTCGTTCTACACAATAGGGACTATAAATAACTCAGGTTTAACTACTATGGCATTTAATGAAACAGTGAGCAAACGAAGCATATCTGATTTCCTTACAGCCAGAAAATATATTAAACCCATTATTTCTTGCTTTTTTTGTATGCTAGAACTACACATTGGTTCTTCTCTTAGATTAACATAAAAATGAAAACATATTGATAAATCATGAAAGATATTACAAATTTCCATTTTCAGCTGCTATGCAAAAGAATTATCACTTTCAACAGGCATTTTCCAAAAACGTAAAACAGGACATCACCAAGATGGTGGAATAGATAGGCCCCATCATCACTCTTCCCTACAATCGACTAATTTATAAACATTAAAAAGCAAAGACTGCCAAGCTGGGACTACTGGAGCTTAGGGGAAAAGGAAGAGAGACCCACAGAGTTTGTGAAGGCAGGAGAAGCCAGGTGAGAGGAAAAAGAAACTGCTCTGACAGTTTCAAGCCCCAGGCACTTCAGAACCAGCCCTGTGAGAGGTGGGAAGAAGCTACAGCACATGGAGCAGGAACCAGCAAAAGCTGCAGCTGAGCCCTTCGCATGAAGTTGCCTGGAGTATACAGGGAGAAGAGAGCCTTGGAGTACACCATACCAGCCCCAGGCCAGTGAGACCACTGATGTGGTTCCTTTGGACCCACCCATGACTGAGGAGCACAGCTGACCAATGGAAGTCATTGTGGCTGGTGAGTCATTGTGAGGGACCTGTGTGTAGCCCACCCCAATGGAAGTATTTAGAGTGAGGGAGGGAGGCTGACCCACTGGGAGAGTGCAGAGTAGGTGGCTGATCTACCTTCCAATTGGCATAGACCCACTTAGTGGGGACTAGTCAGGTTGATAGAACTTCAGGGGGTACACTTTGCTGGAAAGACTCAGTCCTGAGCCAGAATTTCCATACAGCCCAAGTATATCTGACCTCACAAGACCCAGAAGTGATTAAGAGGCCAACAATTAAAATATCATCCCCACAAAAAGCCTTACCAAGAGATTCAGTAGCAAAGCAGCAATTTAACACAACCACAGAGGTCAAGAACTGATCTCAACAGGAAATTTTCCCAATTTTGGAATTAACCAAAACCACAGACTGGAGACAAAGCTCTGATATTAACCAGTAAAGGTCTAATACCACCAAAGAACACCTATAAAACCTAGAAGATATAGCAGTCTCCTCAAATGTGAAGGCATCAACATAAAGACACAAAGATCAAGAAAGAACAGAGAAATACGACTTCAACAGAGAAAACAAATGAAGCACCAGCAAAGAACCCAGAGGAACAGTGGGTTTATGAAATGTGTGACAGAGAATTCAGAATAACCCTCTGAAGGATGTTCAGGAACTAACAAGAAAATACAGATAGATAGAAAACTAAATGATATCTGGAAAACAACCCAGGAACAGAATGAGAAACTTGACAAAGGAATTGAATTAATTAAAGAAAACCAAATAGAAATTCTAGAAATCTTTGTTTCTATATCTATTACACATCATCTGAACTGAAAAACTCCATAGAAAGCTCCAAAAGCAGACTTAATCAAACAGAGAAAAGAATCAGTGAGCTCAAAGATACAACATATGAAATTATCAGATCAGAGGAGCAAAAAGAAAAAAAGAATAAGAAAAATAAAACAGAAATATAGTAAATATGGGATTTCTTCAAGCAAAATAAATCTGCATAATTGGCATACCCAAAGGAGAGAAAAAAAAGGAAGAGATCTAGAAAGCATATTGATGGAAATAATTGCTGAAAACTTCCCGAGTATGAAAAAGTATAAGCATCGAGATACAGGATAGCTCAGGGGTCATTAATCAAATTCAAGCTGAGGAGGGACACCCCAAGACACTTTATAATCAAATTATCAAAACCCACAGACAAAGAGAGAATACTGAAAGCAGCAAGAGAAAAGAAACACATAACATTCACCAGAGTCCCAATATGTCTCTCAGCAAATTTCTTATATGAAACCATAGGTCAATAGAGAAGGTGATGATTTAAAAGACTATCAGCCAAGAATTCTCTATCCAACAAAACTAACCATCAAATATGAAGTAGAAATAAAGTCTTACCCAGAAAAACAAAAAACTAAGGGAATTCATTAACACTAGACCTGAATTATTAGAAATGCAAAAGGGAGTTCTTCAATCTGAAAGAAAATAATGCTAAGGAACAGGAAGAAAACATTTGAAGGTACATAACTCATTGGTTAAGTAAGTTCACAGACAACCTAGAATACTCTGATGTTGTAAGGGTGGTGAATGAACCACTTATATCTTTAGTGTGCATACTAAATGACAAACCTAACAAGACACTAACAAATACAGCAACCATATGAGATAGGCAATATTAAAAGATGAAACTTGAAAAAACAAATTGACAAAAAGTGTGTCTGGTGGAGAGATGACACCAAAGCACAGAGTTGGCNACAAATACAGCAACCATATGAGATAGGCAATATTAAAAGATGAAACTTGAAAAAACAAATTGTCAAAAAGTGTGTGTGGTGGAGAGATGACACCAAAGCACAGAGTTGGCTTTTTTTTTTCTTTTTCTTTTTAGATATTAAATTTAAGTTGTTATTAGTCTAAAATAATCTGTTATATAACTATAACATTTTTTTCTAAGCCTTGTTGTAACCATAACACAAAAACTCATGATACACATAAAAATAAATGGCTAGGAAGTAAAAGGTAAAGCTAGAGAAAAACCACTCAACCACAAAGGAAAACAGTAAGCCCAGGAAAAAGAAAAAAAGATCCACAAAACACCAAGGGGAAAAAAAAAAGCAAAATAGCAGTAACAACTTCCTATATAACAATAATAACCCTAAATGTAAGTAGATTAAATGTCCAATTAAAAGACACAGAGTGGATAATAAAACAAGAACTAACAATATACTGCCTACAAAAAACTCACTTAAGCATTAAAGATATATACTCTTATACTCTATCTGAAAGTGAAGGGATGGAAAAAGTTCATGAAAATGGAGAACAAAAAAGAACAGGAGTAGCTATACTTACATCAGATAAAATAGACTTCAAGCCAAGGAAAGTAAAAAAAAAAAGATAAGAAAGGTCATCATATAATGATTTAGGGATATATTCAACAAGAGAATATAATAATTCTAAATACATATGCATGCAGCTCTGGAGCACACGGTTATATAAGGCAAATACTAATAGACCTAATGGGAGAAATAGACGCCAACATAATAATAATTGGGAACTTTAACAACCTATTTTTATCAAAGGACAGATCATCCAGACAGAAAATTAACCAGGAAACATCATAATTAATCTCTACTCTAGGCTGACTGGACCTAACAAACACATATTGAACATTTTGCCCAACAACTGCAAAATATGCATTTTTCTCAGCAGCACATAGAAATATCTCTCAAATAGACCATATGTTAGGTCACAAAACAATTCTCAACAAATTTTAAGCAATTGAAATCAGATCAACTACTTTGACCAAAATGGAAAAAAACTAGAAATCAACAACAACAGGGATAATAGAAACCAAACAAATACATGGAAATTAAACAACATGCTCCTAAACAATGAATGGGTCAAAGAAGAAATCAAAAGGAAATTTCAAAGTTCTGGGGAAAAATGAAAACGAAAACAAAACATACCAGAAGCTATGGGATACAGCAAAAGCAGTTCTAAGAGACAAATTTATAGCAATAAATGCCTACATCAAAGAAGAAGAAAGACATCAAATAAACAACTTAACATTACACTTTGAAGAGCTGGAAGAACAAGTACAAAACAAAACCAAAATCAGTAGAAGGAGAGAAATAGTAAAGATCAGAGCAGAAATAAGTGAATTAGAGATTTAAAAAACAATACAAAAGATCAATGAAACAGACAGTTGGTTTTTTGAAAAGATAAAATCAGTAAAACTTTAGCTTGACTTATGAAGAAAAAAAGAGTCAAATAATGAAATCAGAAATGAAAAAGTAGACATACAACTGATACGCAGAAATACAAAGTATCATAAGAGACTACTACATACAATTATATGCAAACAAACTGGAAAATCTAGAAGAAATAGATACATTCCTAGACACATGCAACTCATCCTGGTTGAATCATGAAGAACTAGAAAATCTAAACAGACCAGTAACAAGTAATGATATTGAAACAGTAATAAAAAGTCTTCCAACAAAGAAAACCCCAGGACCAGAAGGCTTCCCTACTGAGCACTACCAAACATTTAAAGAAGAACTACTACCAATTCTTCTAAAACTCTTCCCAAAAAATTGAAGAGGAAGAAATACTTCCAAACACATTCTATGAGGCCAACATTAACCTCATACCAAAGTCAGAAAAAGACACAATGAAAAAAAGAAAACTATAAACCAATATCCCTAATAAACACAGATGTAAAGATCCTAAACATAATACTATTAAACTGAATCCAACAGCACATTAAAAAGATATTCACCATGATCAAGTGGGATTCATCCCAGGGATACAAGAATGCTTCAACATACACAAATCAATAAATTAGGTACATCATATCAACAGAATGAAGGAAAAAATGTAATCACTTCAGCAGATGCAGAAAAAAAGCATTTGATAAAATCCAATGCCACTTCATGATAGAAACACTCAACAAACTAGGTATAGAAGGAATCTACTTCAACACAGTAAAGGTTATATACAACAAACTGAACAGACAAAAATTGGAGGCTTTTCTTCTAAGATCTGGAACAAGATAAGGATGCACCCTTTCCCCCTCTTATTGAACACAGTACAAAAGTTCTAGCCAGCACAATAAGGCAAGAGAAAGCAATAAAGGGCATCAAAATTAGAAAGGAGGAAGTTAAACTATCCCTATTTGCAGATGACAGGATCCTATACACAGAAAACCCTAAAGACTCCACCAAAAATTACTAAAACTTATAAATGAATTCAGTACAGTGGCAGGGCACAAAATCAACACACAGAAATCAATAACCTTCCTATATGCCAATAATGAAATAGTTGAAGAAGAAATCAAAAAGGCAACCCCATTCATAATAGCTACCAAAAAATGAAATACCTAGGAGTGAATTTAACCAAGAAGCTGAAAGACCTCTACAATGAAAACTAAAAACCATCAGTGGAAAAAAATTGAAGAGGACACAAATAAATGGAAAGATATCCCATTTTTTGGGTTGGAAAAATTAACATCATCAAAATGTCCATATTACCCAAAACAGTCTATACATTTAACACAATCCCTATCACAGTAATATAAAAGAGGATCTTAAAATTTATATGGAACCACAAAAGACTCCCTACAGCTAAAGCAATCTTGAGTAAAAAGAACAAAGTTGGTAGCATTACACTTCCTCACTTCAAAGTATTCTACAAAGCTATAGCAACCAAAACATGAGCATGGTACTGGCATGAAAATAGACCAATAGACCAATGGAACAGAATAGAAATCTACAAATAAACCCATGCACTTACAGCCAACTGATTTTCAATAAAGAAACCAAGAAAATACAGTTGAGAAAAGGACAGCCTCTTCAATAAATAGTGCTGGGAAAACTGGATATCCACATGCAGAAGACTGAAACTAGACCCCTATATTTCACCATTCACAAAAATCAACTCAAAATGGATTAAAGATCTAAATTTAAAACCCCAAACAATGAAACTACTAGAATAAAATATAGGAAAAACACTACATGTTTGAAGGAGTGGGCAGCACATTTTTGAGTGAAACCACAAAGGCACAGGCAACTAAAAGAAAAATACACAGATGGGACTATATCAAACTAAACAGCTCTGCACAGTAAAGAACACTATCAACAAAGTAAAGAAACAATTTACAGAATGGGAAAAAGTGTTTGCAAACTATACATCATACGGAGGATAATATCCAGAATACATAAGGAACTCAAACAACTCAACAGCCAAAACAAAACAAAACACATAACCAAATTAAAAGTGGGAAAAGGATCTGAACAGACATTTCTCAAAAGAAGACATACAAATGACCAATGAGCACATGAAAAAAATGCTCAGAATCACTAATCATCAGGGAAATGCCTAAATACAAATAAAAAAACAGAGTAAGATATCATTTCACCCCAGTTAGAATGGCTGTTATCAACAAGACAGGAAATAAGAAATGCTGGCAAAGATGCAGAAAAAAGGGAACCCCTTACACTGTTGGTGAGAATGTAAATTGGTATAGCCGCTGTGGAAAACAGTATGGAGGTTCATCAGAAAACTAAAAATAGATCTACCTTATGACTCAGCTATCCCACTACTTGGTATATTCCGAAAGGACATGAAACCAATATATCAAAAAGACATCTGCACTCCCACGTTCTTCACAATGCTATTCACAATAGCCAAGAGATTGAATCAAACTATATACCTATCAATGGATGAATGGTTTAAAAAAAAAAACAAACTGTGGTATATATACACTATGGAAAACTATTCAGGTATAAAAAGAAATGATATCCTATTCTTTGCAGAAACATGGATGGAGCTGGAAACCATCGTGTTAAGTGAAGTAAGTCAGGCACAAAAAGACAAATAGCACATGATATTACTCATATGTAGACTCTAAAAAAAAAAAAGAAAAGAAAAAGTGGTTCTTGTAGAAGAATAGAGTACAATAATGCTTACCAGAAGCCGGGAGGCGAGAGAGGTGGCAGGGGGAGAAGTGGTAGACTAATGGTACAAAACTATTCTATCTACCCTAAATGAATCAATGTGCAGTATATGCATGTATTGAAATAACACATTGTACCCCACAAATATGTATAAGTAAATGTTAAGATTTAAAAAACATGTAAAATAGAAAAGAAGTCTACACAATTTTCTACATGTTACTAACAGC
>NW_007738012.1:32064-32750 GCF_000696425.1 Galeopterus variegatus
ACTGAGAATCAGTACCTTAGGGAAAGAAGAGGGGTTAAAAAGCCCAAAGCCACTGTGGGAATGATGAAAACAAGGGAAAGAGAAAAGAGAGAAGGACAATAATGGAAAAGGAGAACATATGAATCATTGGCAAGTAAGTGGGGGAAATAAACAACTGCTCTGTACTATTACTCAGGACTGTCTGGACAGGCTAGCATAGACTGAATAATGGTTGACTGCCTATTCTGTACTATTATGTTCAGTTATGCTCCTGTCTCAGCCTTTACAATAACTACCCACCCCCCGCCCCCCACTAAGTGAAGGTTGTGCTTTCACTCCTAAGTGTGTTAATATTCAAATAAATGTTAGAGAACAGCTCTCTCTCAGTTGAAATATATTAGGCAGCTAATGCATCCAAAATAGTATTGAACCATCTTTTCATAAGAATATTATGATTCTAACAGTATCTTGCCATATTTGACAGAAAGTTTTCCATCTGGTCAGAAGTGGATATTGCTTCCTGCTGTGGGTTAAATATGTCCCCCTAAAGTTCATGTATTTGAAACTTGACCCATATTGTAATAGTGTTAAATATCTTAAAATCCAATTATGGCATTTGAAAGGTGGGGCCTTTGAAAGGTGACTAGATCGTGAGGACTGTGCCCTCATGAATAGATTAATACATTCATGGAGTAATGAGTTATAGG
>NW_007738012.1:33103-47753 GCF_000696425.1 Galeopterus variegatus
GAGTTTTCCAAGCAATATCACTAAAATAACTGTGCACAATATTGGATTTTTAAAATAATATACAAGTTTATGGTGTCTAAGGCAAATTATCTTTAAAGAAATAAACACAATAATATGATTTACTATATATATATTTGGAACAATGAAACACATTTTCACTTGATAAGAAAAACAATGCATTTGGACTGTATTAATTTGTTTTGCTAAGCAAAGATGAGGGAATTAAACTCTTTGTGTGGTATCACAAATGACTTTCTAGCAACTCAGGTATATAAAAATAGCCAATATTCTAAAGAAATAAAAAAACAAAAACAAAAAAAGAAGCAAATATGAAGTCTGGAATGAGAGAGATAAAATTCTACAAGTTAAGATATAACACTTAAAATGTAAAACCATAACTGTAGTAAGTTATCAAAATTTGTATAGCTGATAAAATTTAATCTCACATTAAATGTTTGAATGTGACAAAATATAGAAGTTATAAACCTATCCAAAGAAATGAAAGTTTGCTTTGGGTTGATATTCATTTACAGTATTAAAATACATTCAGATAAAATGTAACATTATCACTCATTAAAGCACATAAAATACTGAACTTTAGGTTTTTAAAATTTTTTTCTTAATTATAGACTTCTGAATTCAAAAAACAATCATATTCTACACACTAGAACACTCTTAAAAATGAAAAAAAAATGACTTTAAATTTGGGTTCTCTTAGTCTAGAATCATGACCCTAAATCTAGACTAGATCTAGCACTGTTCTGGGCTTTAACTGTAAACCTGCCTTCATATTGAGGTAAACTGGAGAAAACACTTCATTCATTCATTTATTCAAAAACATTTATTAAGTATCGATTAGGAGCAACATTCTGAAAGAAATACAAAGGTAAATAAAGGAGCATTCAATAGTAAAAGAGCTGAAGTATAAGCATAATATTACTAATAAAGGGTGGAAGATGACATTCGATTAGGAGCAACATTCTGAAAGAAATACAAAGGTAAATAAAGGAGCATTCCTGGCTCAATAGTAAAAGAGCTGAAGTATAAGCATAATATTACTAATAAAGGGTGGAAGATGACATTTGATATAGGAGGGGAGTGAATGTAGTGCTCTCTGGGTGGTGGAGATTGTTTCTGGCTGAAAAGTTTCAAAGAAGAATGAACTGAAGGAGATGAGATTCAAGAGACGTTAAAGTAAGTACACTGGGTCATTTTAAGTGAGGAAAGGTCTATCTAGAGCAGAGTCACATATTTGGGAATGTTTAGAAGAGAGTAAATATTTAAGTTTAAATAGTGCCTCAGGTTTATTAAAAGCAGGGGACCGATTAGTGCTAGATTGAGGAAGTCCTTAAGGAGTAGCCTAGGGAGAATAAACTTTTATTTTTTTTAGGCAGTAAGGAGTTGCTGAAGGCTTGAAGTGAGGTGATTATTACTGGCTGCCAATGTCACACTTAAGTCAGGTCATGTCCATCCTCTGTCCTGGACCCCCAGTGGCCTTCCTTCTCATTCACAGTAGAAGGAGGGTCTAGACCACTGCTCTCCTCTTTACTCATGAGTTTCAGCCATACTGGCATCCATTCTAAGCCAGCAACACGCCCATCTCGTGACCAGCTTCAACTCTTGACCTGGAATGCTCTTCCCTCTCATGGACTCACTCTATCTACTCATGTAATGTTTTGCTACATCACCTTCTCGATGAACTAATCTGACCACTTTATTAAAATTATAACATTTCTCCCTACTGGATCCCTTCTATGTAATCCCTACCACAGAAGGCCCCACATAGCACAAACATGCACAAAATAAATATATTGAAATGTCCATGGGTATCTCTGTCACTAAGGACCCAGCACCTAGTGCTGGTGCACTATGTATGACCCATAACCCCAAACTACCCTTGTGACTAGCAGCATTCAGGCTGGTAGCTGTCTGAATGAGCTGAAACTTTGTGGGTTGTGTCACTGATAACTTCAGATCCGGACACTGCTTCAGAGTGGGAAGAAGACCTGAGCAGAGCACTCAAATCAGAGAAAAGATACATTTAATAACCTGTCAAGCCCTTCCTTTTAGACAGTACAAATGCTATTTCTTGAATAAAATACAACTTTTTGTAGTAGCAAGAATCCATTTACTTTCTTTTCTTTGTTTTCAAATTTGTTGTTCTACAAGTACACACAAATTAGCATAGTGTGTGCAAATGACAGCTGAGAAATAATTGCAATACTAAGTAATTCATATTACTCTAAAATTGTATATATGTATTTGAAAAAAAATGCATATGTAATCTCAACAATATGAGCAAAATATGTGTGATACTGATTATGAATGGGTAAAGATGTTGCTTCGAAAATTCATGAAAATAACAAATAAATGATAGCAAGTTACATGATAAAATTATCTTGTAATATTTTCTGCTTAATGACAATTTATCAATGTGACCCCATTATCATTTTTGAATACAACATGTAAAATTCTTTGTTCATTTCAAATTTAAGTAGCTTTAAGAATTGCATTGGCAAGTCTAGTTGCTCCTGTCTCAACAAAACAAAGTTTCTCCAAATTGAAGCTCTTTAAAAAAGCAAACAAAACTATGTAAAAACTTCAGTGACTCAGTAATGGTTGCCTAATCACATTTTACCATCAATAGAACTTGATAAAACTTGATTACCATCAATAAAATATCAGTGGCCCATCAATAAAACAATCAGATATGTGCAATAAAAATTAAATTCAGTAGTTTGACATTTTGCTTACTTTTAATCACACAAAATCATTGCTTAATGCATTTAAAAATTTTATTGTGAAGATATTTTATCAAGGTGAGAAGATAGAATATAATTAACATAATAGTTTGTCAGCTTGATTGATGAATTTTAAATATTTAGATATAAGGTATATGAGCTTTGTACCCTTGCACTGGCCCTGTAGAAGTGAGAGAAGTTACTGCATACATCCTAAATAATGTCACCTCTTTCCTAAGAATCTTTAGTTACGGAGGTATACGGGATCCTGGAAAGGAGTCATAAAGGGGCAAATGCACAAATTCACAGGCAATCTGCATCTGCATTTCCTTTGAAAGAGAGGGAAGGTCACAAAACTCTACCAAGACATGAGCTTGAAAAATAAGCAAATGTCAGCACCGTGAATGAGCAAACACAAAAAATAAATATTTACTGGGGAGAAGGGAAGTAATACTTACTGAATACTCCAAGTACAGTTCTGCTCTGAATTATTATGTGATAGGAACAATTCTAGGTGTAACACATTTGTTATCCAATTTAACGTCAAGGAAACACTGTGAAGTGAGAGTTATTATACTCATGTTACTGAAGAGAACGCTCAGGCTTAAACATGGTAAGTAATTTTCCAGGGACACTGCCTGCTTATCTCACTCAAGCCTTGCAATAAATTCCTTGGATCTTTTTCTTTCTTTTCTTTCTATTCCACAGACTTTGGGGACTCATCCATTCTTTTCTCCTCTATGTAAATGTCTCAACTCCCAAATATCTCTCTCCTCCAAGTATCACTGTGTTGAAATAGCAAGATGAAATATCTCTGAACTGCTTTTTTTCTTTTCATTCCCAAAACCGAGACCACTTTCTTTCCATGTTAAGGGTTTAACTGTTAATCATGGAGAAGTAAAAGGGTGATAGCAGAATGAATAAATGCTAGCAGACTAAAAACGTATGATAAGTTTTATTGTCTTATTGTCTTATACTTTATAAGACAATAGTTTATAAGAACTGGTTTATAATTCTTGATTTCCTGTGAGGCACTAAATGTTAAACTTCTGTCCTCAGCTTTTGGTTGTTGTTGCTGTTATTGTTTTTCTGAAGGTGAGCTTTGGCATCCTTGCCCTTCATCACACTGTTCCCTCAACCTTCAATCGTTGCCTTCAAAAAAAAGACCACTTGGAGAATCTGTTCCTTGTGGTGGACCTTCTCCCTAGCATAAAAATTCCATCAGAGCAGAAAACACAAGAATAAATTGTGGCAATATAATTGATCATCCTATTGTCTCACCTGGGCTGCTTGCTTCTCAATAAACCTCTGGACGAGGTGACTCCAAGTTTACTGGACCTCAGTCTTGTCTATGAATGATCTATCCAGGGCATTTCCTCACAGTCACAAAGCAAATTGGTGGCAGGGCTGAAGTGAAAGCTGGGTCTATCAGACCCCAAGCTCACTCTTTTTCTGACAACCCCAGGCTCTTCTATGTTAACCCTCTCAAGCCCTTCAGCCAGCGTTGGGGTCTACATCCAAGATGACTGACTGTTGTTGATAGAGTTGCCAGTGTCCACTTCAGTTCTTGGGTCTATGGCAGGACATACACAAGCACAGAGGAGGCCTCGCAGATGTTCTTGGGATCATTCTGAGTACACTGAATGACAGTCACCTGTGAATATCCTTGAGTCCATATGTAGGAGTCCACATCCTAAGCACACAAAAAGCATAAGGGCCTGATGGAAAGGCAGCAATGGGGGAATAATGTCTTATTTTAGCAGTCTAGTCTTCTAGTATTAACTTTGTGCTGTTTCATGGTGAAAATGAAGGCTGGAGTGTTTCAGCTATGCTGAGGCCACAGGGCCAGTTCATTGAGTGGGAGTCAGACCACAGAGGGATGATCCTGTCTACCTGTCATCTACTTAGGCTCAGCCATGGAATGTGAAAATATTCAAGTAACATTTCCTAAAATTCTGTTTTAATGTTTAGGTTTTCGTTTCAAAATTTCTCTGAATATATGACTTGAATGCTAACTTGAAAATCCAGTTTCAAACTTATTAGAAAAACAGCATTTTGAACTGTTAATTTTTCTTACTTCTAGAATTAAATAGGGTATTTCTGTGCCTTTTTCAGTAATAAAATAAATCTATAATATAGTAAAAAGAACATACTACATAGACTTAGAAGGGCCTGGGCTTAAATTCTGGCCCTTTTTTTATAACGTGATATTTTGTAACTTACACTCTAAGAATTTTCATTCCTTTAGCTATAAAATGAAAATCATAATACATAACTTATAAGGATTTTGTAAAAAAAAAAAAAAGTCAAAGAGCCTAATATAGTGATCCTAGAAAATAATTAGCACCCAGGAAATATTAGTCAAATCTTAATTTGACTCTATTCAGGAGGTAAATTACAATAAAGTATTTTTTAAAGAACCTACAATAAGCTAGGCAGTGGGGTTCCAAAGATAGAAAGATTCTGTTCAATATCCTTCAAGACCATAGTCTGCAATGGAGGGAAGACTTGGAACCAGTAATCACAAAACAACTCAATGTGTGTTTAGGTGATATAATGAATGCCTTTATCCCAGGTCCATCTTCATTCAATCAGAGGAACAGCCACCTTTCCCCTTGAGATCTTTGATAGAAATATGCACCCCAAACAAGTTAATTAAATGAACATGTTTTACTAATTGTCAAGCACTAGGGAGTTTGATTGAACCACATGGAGCATTACTATTATCTGAAAAGACAAATCTAGACTGCTTCTTTCCACTGTATAAAAACCATCCCCAATCTTATACTTAAATCTTGGATTTTTTCCTGACATGTTAAGAAAACTAGCAAAGAGCAAGGGAAAGTATTACCAATGCCTGAAGCAGTTCTGGCTGAGATCACAAACCTGAAGGTCAGGAAGGCAAGCAGAGGAGCAGGCAGATCAGAGAGAGCAGCATGCACAGAGGTTTGGAAACAGAAGACAGTGTGCTGTTGTCTTATCTAGGGAAAAATGAGCAGCTCAGTAGTGCTATAGCACAAAGTTCAGGTAAGGAGCATTGAGATAAAACTAGGGGAGTGGATAGGGGCCAGTCCATAGAAGTTTTGTGCAGTTTGTCAAAGAATTTAGACAGAAAACTTCCATGGACTGACCCCTATCTACTTCCCATTTCATCTCTCATGGACATCTTTAGCTTATGAACAATAAGGACTTATTGAAGGATGATAAGCAAGCAAGTGAGATAACAGATATGTATTTTAGGAAGACAAATTGGCCAAGACTGAGATGGACTGAAGGGAGAGGGAGCTGAAAGGAAGATGAGGATTAATGGTTATTGCTGTACTCCAGGTTGAAAATCTTGAGGACCTGAACAAAACTTAATGTTCTTAAGGCTATAGAGGTAACAATGTTCAGGTCCAGGGTTTATATAAAGTTCTTACACGTTTTATGGTCAAAGATCCTTCAACTTACCAGAAACTTACCAAAGGTCAATCAATATCACTGAAGGTACAACTGTAGAGAACCTAACCAGGAAGGAGAGGGGGGAAAGGCAAAATAGCAATTGAAGCATCCCAGAGTCATGCAAACATGGAAGGAATCTTGACTTCTTCCTCTAGATCACTGTACCAAAAACGAATCAGTTTCTACTTCCTGTTATGTCTACCTGAGTAAATACCAAGTCATATTTTTATAGACAGGATAATTCCTATACCAGCAGAAACGTAGGCAACAGCTGACTTTTACAGGGATCCAAGCCTATGCCCACACTGTGTTGACTCCTCTCCCAGCTAGGGTAGTAAATTATACCTGATAGTAAACAATCCCAAAGTCTCAGTGCCTTACAAAATTTCTTTTTCTCAGTTCTATCTTTTTGGTGTCAACTTTAGCTCTGTTCCAAATCTTTTTCACTCTGGAATCCAGTCTGAGTGGGGTAGTAAATTATACCTGATAGTAAACAATCCCAATGTCTCAGTGCCTTACAAAATTTCTTTTTCTCAGTTCTATCTTTTTTGGTGTCAACTTTAGCTCTGTTCCAAATCTTTTTCACTCTGGAATCCAGTCTGAGTGAGCTGCTCCTACCTGGACATAATGATAATCTTGAAGCAGAGGGAAAAGACAGCTGACTTTCAAACTTCTGCTTCAAAATGGCACACACTAATTCCTCTTAAATTTCATTGGCCAAAGCTGGACACATGGCCAAGTCTGATATCAAAGCAGTAGGAAACACGATCTTCCTATAGGGACAAGCCCATTAGGGAGAGGCCCAAAATGGACCAGAAGCAAATATTTTCCAATATTCAGTCTACAAAAAATATTGAAATTGATGTCTGCCTGGATATTTCTGGATATTCTAAGGTGGGCCTTGTTTACCAAAAAATCTATTTTCCTGAGAGACTGAAAGAAATAATTGTAAGAGAAGAGATATTTTCACAGAGAAACTTGGCTCAGTAACAAATTATCCAGAATAAAACAGTATCATGATTCAAACAGAAATAAACTTTAGTCATATTGCTGGTTTTAAATTATAGCCCTATCATTTCCAAGCTATGTGACTCCTAGCAAGTTACTAAAATTTCATTTTTTATCTGTTATATGGAAAATTTTTTTTTTTGAAAAAAGGAGGAACCTCTTCACATAAAACTTTAAAGAGATATAGGACCCATAAAACAGTCTCTCACTTGGTATCAGAACAAGAGCTTGTAACAGAGTCACTGTTGCAGGCTCAATGGTGGCAGAGGGTGGCAGTGTGGCATTATGGAACAGTGTGGCTCCAGGGCACAGCCATGCAGACTCCTCCCAACTCACTGCAGTGTCCCTCTCCCCTCCCCCCACACAAATACTTCTCAGGCATTAGCAGGGTTGCCCATTATGGCAGGCACAGCAGCAATCACTCTGATCATCATATCAATGGAAGCTGTGCCTGCAGAGGACTCCAGGAGAGGTGGTGTGACTGACAGAGCAGACAGGACTTGCTGATGAGCCTATGAAATGCATCCTAGATACTCCAGAAATAAAAAGGGCCAGGCACACAATAAGTCAGAGGATCTGGAGGTTCAAATACTTCATTGATGAAAAACTTCAGTGAGAAAATCTATCATGTTCCTGAAAATTTGGAACCCTTTATGGTATTGAAACATTGTCTTCTATCAAAATGTTCATCTGAAACACTGTTTAAACTCTTTTACTACTTGGGAAAGATGGTACCCATCCCAAGGGGTACTACTGAGCTGATAATCAGCTGAAAGAAGAGGAAGCCCTGATGCTAAAAACAGTGGAATCATTATTGTCAGTGAAGCAACCAGAAGCATTTCCCATGAGGGTATTTGAAGAGCTCTTTTTTAAAATTGCTGTATTCACTCATAAGCTGTCAGCTTCTCAGGTATTTGACCTGGCCCTGCTGATCATGACCTTTGGGGTCAGGCCACNTGTAGTAAATTATACCTGATAGTAAACAATCCCAAAGTCTCAGTGCCTTACAAAATTTCTTTTTCTCAGTTCTATCTTTTTGGTGTCAACTTTAGCTCTGTTCCAAATCTTTTTCACTCTGGAATCCAGTCTGAGTGAGCTGCTCCTACCTGGACATAATGATAATCTTGAAGCAGAGGGAAAAGACAGCTGACTTTCAAACTTCTGCTTCAAAATGGCACACACTAATTCCTCTTAAATTTCATTGGCCAAAGCTGGACACATGGCCAAGTCTGATATCAAAGCAGTAGGAAACACGATCTTCCTATAGGGACAAGCCCATTAGGGAGAGGCCCAAAATGGACCAGAAGCAAATATTTTCCAATATTCAGTCTACAAAAAATATTGAAATTGATGTCTGCCTGGATATTTCTGGATATTCTAAGGTGGGCCTTGTTTACCAAAAATCTATTTTCCTGAGAGACTGAAAGAAATAATTGTAAAAGAAGAGATATTTTCACAGAGAAACTTGGCTCAGTAACAAATTATCCAGAATAAAACAGTATCATGATTCAAACAGAAATAAACTTTAGTCATATTGCTGGTTTTAAATTATAGCCCTATCATTTCCAAGCTATGTGACTCCTAGCAAGTTACTAAAATTTCATTTTTTATCTGTTATATGGAAAATTTTTTTTTTTGAAAAAAGGAGGAACCTCTTCACATAAAACTTTAAAGAGATATAGGGCCCATAAAACAGTCTCTCACTTGGTATCAGAACAAGAGCTTGTAACAGAGTCACTGTTGCAGGCTCAATGGTGGCAGAGGGTGGCAGTGTGGCATTATGGAACAGTGTGGCTCCAGGGCACAGCCATGCAGACTCCTCCCAACTCACTGCAGTGTCCCTCTCCCCTCCCCCCACACAAATACTTCTCAGGCATTAGCAGGGTTGCCCATTATGGCAGGCACAGCAGCAATCACTCTGATCATCATATCAATGGAAGCTGTGCCTGCAGAGGACTCCAGGAGAGGTGGTGTGACTGACAGAGCAGACAGGACTTGCTGATGAGCCTATGAAATGCATCCTAGATACTCCAGAAATAAAAAGGGCCAGGCACACAATAAGTCAGAGGATCTGGAGGTTCAAATACTTCATTGATGAAAAACTTCAGTGAGAAAATCTATCATGTTCCTGAAAATTTGGAACCCTTTATGGTATTGAAACATTGTCTTCTATCAAAATGTTCATCTGAAACACTGTTTAAACTCTTTTACTACTTGGGAAAGATGGTACCCATCCCAAGGGGTACTACTGAGCTGATAATCAGCTGAAAGAAGAGGAAGCCCTGATGCTAAAAACAGTGGAATCATTATTGTCAGTGAAGCAACCAGAAGCATTTCCCATGAGGGTATTTGAAGAGCTCTTTTTTAAAATTGCTGTATTCACTCATAAGCTGTCAGCTTCTCAGGTATTTGACCTGGCCCTGCTGATCATGACCTTTGGGGTCAGGCCACTTTGAGAAAGGGAAAGACAGGTTCTGAGAGCCCAGCCTTCAGAGCTCTAATCTGTCCATCTGGCCTATCAGTTCTTTTAGGAAACTCAGTTCTGAGTTTGAATGTAACACCCCTTAAGGATACTCCCTCTGAACACATGGTCTTGATATTGAAATCATCCTGGGTTAATCCTTCTCCCTTCCACCCTGTTCCTGAACATTCCCTGATAGGACTTATCTTCCCACCACTAATTGGCCAGAAGAGCTTCTTGGCCCTGTAAAAGAGATCCTGCTTGGAAAACCCTCAGCTTGCTCTCCTGAATCCTGGCTGCCAAAACCTACAGCTCCTGCTAGGATTTACTCTTGGGGTGATGGCAGCCCTGGAATGTGCCTGCAGAGACTATGAAAGAGTCTGTCTGTTATCTGTTAGAAACTCCAATTTTATCTTGTTCCACTCCTGTGATTCTAAACACACACAAACTAATAACAATTCTAAAGTGACAAGTTTCCCGTATAAAAGTAAGGATGTTTAAAGTGAATACAGCAAACATAAAAGAAAATTGTACTGATAACATCTCTCAGGTGCCAGTCTGTGGTGGCTCTCTGTCCACATGAACATACGGAACACGCAGAGGTTAATCATTAAAATGATTTTATTTTACTGGGGTGGCCTGAATTAATTGTGTATTGAAAGCATGTGTCACTGAAGGGCAATAGGCTCTAGTAAATGCACAAACACTGAGAGGCTATTATGTGTAAGGTAGTCAGTACTTCATGAGGTGGTAAACAGATTAGGCTTCATTTCATGACCAGTTTTCAGTATGGTGAGATTATATATATCTCCTTTACAGCATGGAACACACCATTATATTTATGTGCACTTATTTATTTAAAATAGTTTAAATTTAACAGTATAGCCCGTTGTAATTAAAATATGCAAATCAAGAACTTCAGCTGATATTATTAATTCCCTGTGCAATGCTACTAAAGTCTAATTTATTTGGTCATCAACCTAAGACAATTAATCTCTAAATCTAAACAGCCATTTTTGTTCTGCTAATTAAGTGCATCAAAAATAGGAAACTCCTTGGACTTCAGTTAGTGAAATAAGTCACTTAGAGAAAATATCCATAGGACTAGTAGAAGGCTGATGTAAGGCCAATATAAATTATACTTAGGGTTTGCTATAAGTAAAATACCTATATTTAATGATATGAACTTTCATTTGAAATTAAACATTAGATAGAGACAAATGACTGGTGACACATGCTATTCGTCTAAGCCATTAAAATGACCTTTCTCTTGAAATAGCACAGCCAAGTTACTATCTCCTTGTGTGTCTTTGCTTATTTTAACACAATATAAGAAAAGTTAACTGTACTCTTTATTGGTGAATTCTATAATCTAGCAACTTAATGTACATTCAATGCAACAGCACTCTTAATACCCAGTGAAATCAAATGAGGCAGTTATGGTCAATGAGAGACAGGTCTTACTGATAATCTCAGAAAGATATATTTAGACCTTTCTAATTTATAGACACTTTAAAAAATTGTTAGTTCTGAAGAAACAATGAAAAGAGAAAATGTATCTTACATACAAAACTTAAAAACATATTATAAATATGATTAAAATGTACTCACTTATGTGTTGAATGTATAGATTCCTTTGGGTAATATGGACATTTTGATGATGTTAATTCTTCCAACAAAACATGGGATATCTTTCCATTTATTTTCCATCAACCCTTGGTTGAAGATATATGATGACTTCCAAACAAGTTTGCCTCAATTCTAACTTTAAATCTTGGTGTCCTGATAATGTTGCAATCTGTTAGCACTTACTGGATTGTAAGTTCCATGGATATATTCACCACATATTTTAAAAAATCATAATTGTTGACACTAAAAGCATTAAGTTATAATGCAGCAATAATAGCGGATTTGCATTTATTTCAGTTAAAAAATGTAAGATGTACCCCAAATAATTGGAATTTAAATCAAGTTAATTTCTGAATTATTTTAAATAATAACAATGTATTGAAATGGGAAATCATTAACTTCTTTTGGTTAAAAAAAACTTCTACAAGCAGATTTATTCCATTTTTAATTATTATTAACACTTTTATTATAGTATAGTCAGCCCTCCATACGATTCAAATAACCGTGATTGAAATATCTTAAAGAATAAGAAATTAAAAATACCAATACAACAGTAATAATCATACAAATAAAAAATACAGTTTAACAACTATTTACATAGCACTTACTTATTAGCTATTATAAGTAATCTAGCAATGATTTAAAGTATGCAGGAGGCCGTACATAGTTTAAATTCAAATTCAACTCCATTTTATATCAGACTTGAGCATTTGTGGATTTTGGTATCAATGGGGCTATCTAAAGGGGTTTTTGGAAACTAATCCCCCATGTATATCAAGGGATGACCGTACTTTCTTATTTCAATGTGCCTGCAGAGACTATGAAAGAGTCTGTCTGTTATCTGTTAGAAACTCCAATTTTATCTTGTTCCACTCCTGTGATTCTAAACACACACAAACTAATAACAATTCTAAAGTGACAAGTTTCCCGTATAAAAGTAAGGATGTTTAAAGTGAATACAGCAAACATAAAAGAAAATTGTACTGATAACATCTCTCAGGTGCCAGTCTGTGGTGGCTCTCTGTCCACATGAACATACGGAACACGCAGAGGTTAATCATTAAAATGATTTTATTTTACTGGGGTGGCCTGAATTAATTGTGTATTGAAAGCATGTGTCACTGAAGGGCAATAGGCTCTAGTAAATGCACAAACACTGAGAGGCTATTATGTGTAAGGTAGTCAGTACTTCATGAGGTGGTAAACAGATTAGGCTTCATTTCATGACCAGTTTTCAGTATGGTGAGATTATATATATCTCCTTTACAGCATGGAACACACCATTATATTTATGTGCACTTATTTATTTAAAATAGTTTAAATTTAACAGTATAGCCCGTTGTAATTAAAATATGCAAATCAAGAACTTCAGCTGATATTATTAATTCCCTGTGCAATGCTACTAAAGTCTAATTTATTTGGTCATCAACCTAAGACAATTAATCTCTAAATCTAAACAGCCATTTTTGTTCTGCTAATTAAGTGCATCAAAAATAGGAAACTCCTTGGACTTCAGTTAGTGAAATAAGTCACTTAGAGAAAATATCCATAGGACTAGTAGAAGGCTGATGTAAGGCCAATATAAATTATACTTAGGGTTTGCTATAAGTAAAATACCTATATTTAATGATATGAACTTTCATTTGAAATTAAACATTAGATAGAGACAAATGACTGGTGACACATGCTATTCGTCTAAGCCATTAAAATGACCTTTCTCTTGAAATAGCACAGCCAAGTTACTATCTCCTTGTGTGTCTTTGCTTATTTTAACACAATATAAGAAAAGTTAACTGTACTCTTTATTGGTGAATTCTATAATCTAGCAACTTAATGTACATTCAATGCAACAGCACTCTTAATACCCAGTGAAATCAAATGAGGCAGTTATGGTCAATGAGAGACAGGTCTTACTGATAATCTCAGAAAGATATATTTAGACCTTTCTAATTTATAGACACTTTAAAAAATTGTTAGTTCTGAAGAAACAATGAAAAGAGAAAATGTATCTTACATACAAAACTTAAAAACATATTATAAATATGATTAAAATGTACTCACTTATGTGTTGAATGTATAGATTCCTTTGGGTAATATGGACATTTTGATGATGTTAATTCTTCCAACAAAACATGGGATATCTTTCCATTTATTTTCCATCAACCCTTGGTTGAAGATATATGATGACTTCCAAACAAGTTTGCCTCAATTCTAACTTTAAATCTTGGTGTCCTGATAATGTTGCAATCTGTTAGCACTTACTGGATTGTAAGTTCCATGGATATATTCACCACATATTTTAAAAAATCATAATTGTTGACACTAAAAGCATTAAGTTATAATGCAAAATTCTATCATTTCAACATGTACAAAATATTGAAGTATTAGTGAATTATCTTACATTGTTTTTTTCATACACAATCACAAAATTTGGTATGTATTTTTACTTAGAGCACATCTCAATACTTACTCTAAATATCTTCAGAATTACTTGATCTTGATTTATATTTGTTCTATCTAGAACCTCATCTCAATTTAAATTTCATAAAATTTATGATTGAAAAAGTAGATTCATAAAATCAAGTTCTGAACATACTTTAAAGTTCCACATGTGGCTAGTGGTTACTGAATTGGAGAGCATAAGAGCTCTAGAAGGTAAAATTAACAACTCTTGGTGGTACTATGGGCATTGGGGTAAGAAAGGAAGAAGTAAAACATGAATCCCAGGCTTTTGGATTGGACAATAGGTAGTTAATTGTTGTTTTTACTGAGATAAGGAATAGAATGAGAAAGCATTCCATTTTCTCCTGCTTTCATTAAATTGATTGCTGTCTGAGCTAATCTTATATTTCTGGATGAATTCCTAGCTGACTCTATCTTGGTCCTGGACAACACATTTTCAGTAGCAATATCTGCTAGTGTGTGTGTGTCTACATGGAGTTCATGTTCAGAGAGCAGGAATTTCTCCATGAGTAAGTCATACTCACCCCCAACCTCCACCACACACAAGTTTCCAATCTTGGGGATTTCTACCACAATATAAAAACACAGATGGAAATATTCAAAGCAAACAAAAAAGACACTCACCCCTATCATCTTGGTAAATACAGAAAAGGGATTATTTAGTAAGGGTAGATCATTTAACAGAGTCCAGAAAAGAACTTTCATTTTTGCTTCAGGAAGCCTTTCTATAAATTTTAATAATAGGTATTTTATTTTTCATTCTAAAGGCAAACGTTTCTAAGAATTTCTTTTCTATACTTAGAGTCTTGAGAGATCTCAAAATTCTCTACATAGGAAAACATTTTTGTATTAGTTAATAAAACTATAGATATGTGTGTCACTTTTATATCAAACATTTATGTTCAAG
>NW_007738013.1:0-21459 GCF_000696425.1 Galeopterus variegatus
GTGGGGCTATTGAGCCTTGCAAAGCGTTCCTGCCGACTGTGTGCCTGATCTTTCTTTCTAAAACATACATATTATAAAAACCTTCCTGTAGTAAAATCCTTACTTAGGTAAATAAATTGGCCATGACTGAGGCCTTACTGCCACCTGGTGGCACATAGCCTAATTACAGGAAAAGTATCTAACGTTAGCTTTTTGAGTGAAATTAAAAAGTAACAAAAAGTGTTATAGTCTGAAGCTAGCATCCAAAATTTATGTTTAATAAGGAAATTACTACATATATAAAGAAATTACAATCTGCTAATCATCAAGTCAGTATTATTGAATGTGAAGTCAGACAACACTATTTGATTCTTGCACCTGTGCCCATGAGAAGGAAAAATGCACTTTTTCCAGTTGCTTCAGTAGCACTTCTTTACTTATTCTTAAAACAATTTTAATTAAATAAGTAATGCATGCTGATTGTAGAAAAATTAGAAAACTCAAAGATGCGAAAAGAATGTAAAAGTCTCTTAGAGGGCTGGCCCGGTGGCGCACTGGAGAGTGTGCTGCTTGGGAGTGTGGCGGCGCTCCCGCCGAGGGTTCGGATTCCATGTGGAGACCGGTTCCCGCTCACTGGCTGAGCGCGGTGCGGGTGCAACACCGAGGGTTGCGATCCCGTTACCGGTCAGTAAAAAAGACAAAAAGGAAAAAAAAAAAAAAAGTCTCTTAGAATGTCATCTCCAGGGAGTAAACACTATTAACTTTCTGGCATACTTTTGCTACATCATTTTTAATGGCAAGAAAATAATATTAATAATAATAGCTAACACTTCTACTGTACTTATTATATGTAAGGCACAGTTCCAAGTGCTTTACATATGTGTGTGTGTGTGTGTGTGTGTATACCTCATTTAATTCTCATGGCTACCCTCTGAGGAAGGTACTATTATTTTCTTCATGTTACACACAAGGAAACGGAAGCACCTAGAAGGTAAGTAACTTACTCAATGCCACACATTTAATAATTGGTAGAACTGGATTCAATTCTAGTCTGCTTGGATTTAAAATCTGCTCTTAACCACCATACCCTACCACCCCTTTGTATTCTGTTACATGGATACACTATATTTAACAAATTACCCATTGTCGGATATTTAAGTAGTTTCTAAGTTGTTTGTAAAGGTCATCCTTGTAGCTAAATTTTTGCAAACATATGTCATTCTACCCTTAGTTTAAATTCCAAGAAGTAAAATTGAGGATCAAGTGAACTCCGCATATTTAAGGTTTGCTATTTAATCATCTGTGTCAGAAAGGAAGGAAGTACTCAAAGAAAGAGGGGCATATCAAGGGTGTACCAATCAATACTTTGGGGCATAGGTCTACTTTATTTATTTATTTATTTATTTATTTCCTTTTTGTCTTTTTTCGTGACTGGCAACGGATCGCAACCCTCAGTGTCGCGCCCGCACCGGACCGGGACCGGCAACGGGATCACAACCCTCGGTGTTGCTCCCGCACCTCGCTCAGTCAGTGAGCGGCCGGTCTGTATGTGGGATCCGAACCCTCGGCGGGAGCGCCGCCGCGCTTGCCAAGCGGCGCACTGTAGCAGTGCGCCACCGGGCCGGCCCCAGTCTACTTTATTTTTAATTTTATTTTTTAATTGCAAAAGTCATAAATTCTTGTAGAAAACTCAAACAACAAATTCTAAAGCTACTTTTGGTGTATCCTAAGATTCAACAGCAAAGTAAATACACTGTAGTTAATGGGGAGTCACTTTCCCACTGTTGAAGTTGTGACTTACAAATAGGGAAAGGGGAAAGCTAAAGTGAACCACCAGTACTTTTTTTTTTTTTTTGTCTTTTGTCTTTTTCCGTGTCCGGCAACGGATCGCAACCCTCAGTGTTGCCCCCGTACCGGACCGGGGACCGGCAACGGGATCGCAACCCTCGGTGTTGCCCCCGCGCCTCGCTCAGCCAGTGAGTGGGAACCGGTCTGTATGTGGGATCCGAACCCTTGGGCGGGAGCGCCGCCGTGCTTCCCAAGTGGCGCACTTATCCAGTGCGCCACCGGGCCGGCCCCAAACCACCAGTACTTTTGAATTGGAATTAGAGGTATGAGTCTGAATTTATGGCATTTTGACATATTTAGAAAGATAGATAATAAAAATAGATTTAGATATATGTGCATGGGGGTGGGTATGTGTATGTATACATGTATATATTTCCTAGCTCTGTCTGCTGAGAGGGCCTAAAAGCAATGACACCCTGTTGCAATGAGCTCCCAGATCTTGGTTTCTAAGTGCCATTCTTCATGAAAAAGAACCACATCTCCTTAGAGAAATGGCTGATTCCAAGGCTGGGGCTGGGAAAGTATAAGATAAGTAGGAGCATCATTGTGTCAGAAAGTAAGGAAGTGCTCAAAGGAAGAGGGGATAGGTAAAAGGATGTAGGAGCTATGTCAAAGGGGCTCCCACTGGCCAAATCTGGGGCAATTTGTGCATCAAAGTAAGTAATGGAGTAAAGAATCCATAAGTTCATATTTACATGAATGAATAAATGGGGAAAAGGGAAAGCCTTTCTTGGTAGTAAAATACCAACTAATTAATAAAGAAGGAATAGTAGAATTAGAAAATCACCATTTCAAAGGAAAAAACAGTAAATTAACAGTGGGAAAGTCTTACCTTAAGTAAGTGCTCAAAGTTTAACATCACCCATAATGGGACATCATATGCCTCCTGATGTGAAGCATTGAGAAGAATACAACATCACTTCTGTGATATGGCTGCCAAAAATGATAACCTGACCTAAATCATGAGGAAATATCAGACAAACCCAAATTGAGGGACATTCTTCAAAATAATTGGACTGTAATAATCAAATATCAAGGTCATGAAAAACAAGGAAAAACTGAGGAACTATTTCTAATTAACAGAGACTAAAGAAGCATGAAACCTGAATTCAATTCATTATCTGGGATTTTCTTCTCCTATAAAAGTCATTATTGGGGCAATTGGTGAGATTTAAATATGGTTTGTAGGGCCGGCCCGGTGGCGCACTGGATAGTGCGCCGCTTGGGAAGCGCGGCGGCACTCCCGCCCGAGGGTTCGGATCCCACATACAGACCGGTTCCCACTCACTGGCTGAGTGAGGCGCGGGAGCAACACCGAGGGTTGCGATCCCGTTGCCGGTGTCCGGTCCGGTACGGGGGCAACACTGAGGGTTGCGATCCGTTGCCGGACACGGAAAAAGACAAAAAAAAAAATGGTTTGTAGATTAGCTAATAGCATTTTATCATTGTCAATTTCTTCATTATCCTGATTTTGGCAATAGTACTGTGGTTATGTAACAGAATGTATTTGTGTTTAGATACTACATGCTAAAGTTTAGAGATAAAGGGGAATTAAACAGGTTTTAAAATGTACACACACACACACACACACACTGACATCGAGAGAGACTGGACAGAGAGAGAGAGAAGGGGGGTGCTGTGGCTTGAATGTCCCCCCAAAACTTAACCCCTACTGTGACAGTGTTAAGAGGGTGGGAAATCCTATTGTAATTGAAAGGTGGGGCCTTGAATCGGGGATTAGATTGTGAGGACTATGCCCTAGTGGATGGATTAACCCATTGATGGTTTAAAGGCGGTCGTGGATGTGGTTCTGAGGGTTTTAAAAGAAGGAGTGAGGAATTAGCTCTCTCTTTTGCTCCACCATCTGCTATAGTCACCAACAAGAACAAAACCCTCACTAGAAGGGTCCCCTGGACTTTGGACTTGCCAGCCTCTGAAACTGTGAGTAATAAATATTGTTTCTTTGCAAATTATTCAGTTCCAGGTATTTTGTTATAAGCAACAGAAATGGACCAATACAGGGAAGAGGAGAGAAGGATAATCTGGTAGAGATTATAAGGCAATTCTTTGTGCTATTTTTGCAACTTAGCGTAAATCTGCAATTTTTGTCAAAAATTAAAAAAAAATTCTAACAGTATAAAATACCTTATGAAAGGGAAAGTGGTTTCAAGGTGATTTCTTATTCTTTTAATTCCTTTCCTCAGACATTATCATAGAGAACAATTTAGTGAGTAGACTTCTAAATTTTGGCTATGCATGTACAAATATATGTATATGTATGTCTCTATATATGTTCCTACACATAATTTTTAGTAGGTTCATACTAAACTACAGTATAATATTATGCTCCTTGATTTTTTAAAACACTATATCACTGACATTTTCCCATGTCAGTACATGTATGAGGGGACTTCAAAAAAGTTTGTGGTAAAATGGAACTAAAAGATAAAAATAAAAAATGTAAACTTTATTTCTCACCATAACCTCCATCAAGTTCAGGACACTTTTGTAAGCAATAATACCAGCCATTTAGTCTGACCCTAAAGAATTGAAGGTCCTGGAAATTTAGCCATGTCAAAGCAGTCTATTTTACATTATTTACAGGAAAAAATGGGTGCCATTTAAAGACTTTTTAAGATTAGGAAACAAAAGGAAGTCAGACGGAGCCAAATCACGACTGTAACATGGATGCCTAATGATTTCCCATTGAAATTCTCACAAAATTGCCCTTGTTTGATGAGAGGAGTGAGCAGGAGCATTGTCATGGCAGAGAAGGACTCTCTGATGAAGGTTTCCTGGGCTTTTTTCGGCTAAAGCTTTGGCTAACTTTCTCAAAAAACTCTTATAATAAGCAGATGTTGTTCTCTGGCCCTCCAGAAAGTCAACAAGCAAAAAGCCTTGAGCATTCTGAAAAACTATTGCCCTGACCTCTGCTCTTGACTGGTTTGCTTTTGTTTTGCCTGGACCTCTTCCCCCCGTTGGTAGTCATTGCTTCGATTGTGCTTTGTCTTCAGGATCAGACTGCTAAAGTCATGTTTCAGCTCCTGTTATAATTCTTTGAAGAAGTATTTCAGGATCTTGATCCTACTTATTTAAAGTTTCCATTGATAGCTCTGCTCCTGTCTTCAGCTGATCTGAGTGCAACAGTTTTGGCACCCATCCAGTGGAAAGTTTGCTCAACTGTAATTTTTTGGTCAGAATTGTGTAAGCTGAACCAATTGAGATGTTGCTGGTGTTGGCTATTGTTTCTGCTGTTAATCATTGGTCCTCTTAAATTAGGGCATGGACAAGATTAATTTTTTTCTCACAAATTGATGTGGATGGTCTGCCGCCGTGGACTTTATCTTCAACATTGTCTTGTCCCTTCTTAAAATGAGTCATTCATTTGTAAATTGCTGATTTCTTTGGGGCATTGTCACCGTAAGGTTTTTGTAAATCATCAATGATGTCACCTTTCTTTCACCCAAGTTTCACCATCAATTTGATGCTTGTTCTTGCTTCAATTTTAGCAGAACTCATGTTGCTCTGATAGGAGCTCTTTTCAAACTGATGTCTTATCCTTCCTAAAATAGATTCTGTTCAGACGTGTTATAACAAGTTAGTATGAGTTTATTTTGGTGCAAAAAATTTTTGAAATTCATGCATACTTTTTTCATAGTACACATTTTCTATTGACCTTTTGAAGACCCTTATTATCTCTACCTTTTTTTTTTTTTTAAACTAGCTGTGTAATATCCAGGGCATGAATGTAGAACAACGTATTTAATAATTTTTCTATTGATGAACATGTAGATTATTTTCTGTAAAAAACTGCAGTTAACATTTTTGTGCATTTGTATCTATTTCTATGGTATAGGCATGTGGAATTCCTGAGTCGAAGTGTATTCATATTTAACCTATTGATAAATATTGCAAGGGCCACTATAGAGAACTAAAGTTCATCTAAATAGCTTCTCTTAATTACCTGCCAGAACCAGATGTTCAGAATAAGTATGAATAATGACTAAGACCAATTTGTGGGCCATTTGGATGAGTCTTATGAACCATGGACTGCTTACAGCTGTGCATTGCTGACCAGCCCAGAGTAGTGACAGTTGCCTGTGTGTCTTGCATCTCTGTGCATGACTGACCAGTGACAGTTGCCCATGTGTCCTGGCTCTCTGTGTATGAATGACCATCCCACAGCAGTGATAGTTGCCCTTGTATATTACCAGAGAACCTCTCTGGCTGTGTTATCTCATGCAGGCTGGTACATGACTACATTCTCTCAAGAGTTCATTGTTAACCTTCGGGGTTATGCCAGCTCTTAAGTACCCATAATTACCAGAATGTTTTCTGATGTTTTTATTTTAAGAATGCAGCTATTAATTATTGTGACTCTTGAGTCGCTACTTAACTTCTACTTTATTTCTCTTTACTACAGTATTTTCTTGTCTTTTACTTATAACCAATTCAGTAATATCAGTTGTCTATCTGCAAGAAATATTAGAGGTACCAAGAAAGGCTTAATGTAAATGAATAAACATAATAACACATTTTATTATACCACCCAGAATCCTCCCCCCTAAAATTACCTGCTTTATAAGCTGGCTTTTCATCTTCAATGGATATTTTATATTTTAGGAGAGGGGTGTGTATATAAGGGAAAGGGGACAGAAATAGTTATCCCAATGAAATGTAGACTCAGATTGTTTCTAGGCCAATGGATGTGTTTTTGAACCATTACTATAAATTAGCATGTTAAATATATAAGAATAGTTTTTAAAGGATAGAAAGTTAAAATGTGAAAATCTTTAGATGGCATACGGTTTACTCTTATGTGACTCCAAAACAATGGAAGAAAAGATCAAAAGGTAGTTTCACGTAACATTTATTGAGCCTCTGTTCCAAGTCCTGGGCTAGGTGCTAGAGAACACATGGGTATAAGGCATGTTCTTTGTCCTTGAATAACTCACACTTTTGTGGGGGACACAGACAAGAGCATGTAATTATAACATGGTATGAAGACTGTATAATATTGGTATATACTGTACATAGATGTGAAATATCAAAGTATCAAGGAAGTGGAGAAGAGGGAATGATTACTTTTTATTTTTTGGTGGCTGGCCAGTATGGGATCTGAACCCTTGACCTTGGTGTAATAACACTGTAATCTAACCAACCGAGCTAACCTAACCGGTCAGCCCTGAATGATTAGTTTTGACTTAGCTTATCAGGAAGATTTCATTAGAGATATGATTTCAAAGGATAAGTAGGAGTTTGCCAAGTTGATGAAAAATAATGGAAGACATTTCCAAGCAAAGAGAATAATGAATTACATGGGTAAAGGCGGAAGGGCTGCATTTGGATTCCTGTTACTCCTGCAACTTCTAAGAACTCTGAAGGTTAATACAAATCCGAGTCCAGTGCTTCTCATACTTTCATGTGTCTACAAGCCATCTGGGAGTTTTGTTAACATGTGTATTCTGATTCAGAGGGATGGGGTAGGCCTGTGAACCTGCATTTCTAACAAGCTCTGGGGGGTTCCATAGACCACACTTTGAATAGAAAAGCTCTAAGCACTGTAAAACTGTTGTCTCTTTCAGCTCGGCCTGCTAGTTGGCACAACCTAAGAGCAAGCTGGAGAGCACAAATTTGGCTTTTACCATGAGCAAATTAATAAAAAGTATCTGAAGGCTCTCTTTTTGAAACTGGCATTTTGGAAACAGATTCTGCATTGTAGCTGAACCAGCCAGGGGTGTAAATAGAGGATGACTCATCTGGAGGTCACCTGTCCAGGTGACATGGGAGCAAGCATGATGAGAAAGGTAAGGGAAAGGTTCAGGCAGGCCCAGCCAATTCCCATGCATCCAGGTAGCTGTGCAATGGTGAAATCCTAGTCTGAAGGCCTGTGGTTGGAGATGGAAAGGAAAGCAGGATGCGTGGGACTTTCACAGGTGTTAAACTGCTTGGGGCTCCTTCAGAAAAAGAACTAGAAAAACATAACCCCAATCACCATTTTGAGTATTTTGGTAATTATTTCTCAAGTGTCGAATTTTTAGTGAGAAAATAGCTGCATCACTTGGGATGCTCTGTTTTGAATTTGTGACATTGTTCTAGAAAATAACCTTTTTAAAAATCATATGAGTAATACTTGTTCTCTGCAGAACATTTGACAGTAAACAATGTTTTTGTATGGTCATAGTTGAGTTGATGGTCTGGACTAATTTTCTTTTATTCCTGTTTTCCATCCATCGCTGGTTGCCCTGCCTTCCTTGGGGAGCTGGCGCCAATGAGGGTTTAGTGATGAGGCAAACAGAATCTGCGGTCGGAGAAAAGCTGGAGGGCCTGCCTGTTGTGCTAAAGACAAACTGTGATCTCAAGATGAGATCACTGAGCTTTTCTTCACTTTCATCTTCCCTGCTATTTATGCTGGTTGTGAAATGCAGTGGACAGACTTCCTAAGACTAATGGAGGAGGAGGAAAAATCAAATGATTTTTAACAAGAAGGATAATTCTGGTCATGCCTTCCTTTCCCTGATGAAGTTCACAACCTACACAGATGGTGTGGAGCAGACCACATGGCAGGAATTTAGCACCCAGGGATTGATAGCCTTACTACATCTGTAGCCCCAAACATCCCCCCACCCCAAAACCATTGCAGGTACGAGATCATACTGGATCATACCAAAATGATAAGCAATTATTAACACCAGGGACTCACTAAGAATAAAATGAGACAGACGCATGAGCTTGTTGGAGAGAATAAAATCAGAGGCTGAAGGAGAAAAGGTGATGAGGATACCACAATGTAAAGTTCATTCAATACATCTGATATGTCCCCAAGCACAAGGTAGGAGCCTAGGTCATCTGGACACCTGTATCTGTGGCTCACTAAGTAAGCATCTTGGAGCTGGGGTTTATCTCTTTCAATTGTGGTTCCACCAGAATTCCTAAAACAGGGATTCTCCTGCGTTAGAGTGCATTTTCATCACCTGGAAGAGCTTGTTGGGAAGGCAGATTCCTGGGCTGCATCTCAGGCTGCAGACTCAGAGAAGCCCCTGGTGGTGGTTCTGATGCAGGGGATTGAGCTCATCCTCTGAGCGTTATTGCCTCTATGGATTCACACTGTTTGACAAGGTACTTGAAAAAAAAAATCAGGATCGGTCTTGTGACACTAGGAAAGAGTGTCATATTTTTACTCCTCCTACTGGTCTCCCACCAAGAATTAAGTGCATTCTTTGGAAAAAAATCCAAAGAAAAGAAAACTCAGGATAGACAAACTTCAATTTTTATATAATAGGTGTATTTCTAAAAGGTTGTATAAATCACATTTGTGTGAGTTAATCTTTACTTTCCCTTTATTGAAATCCTTACATGTTATATCCACTTTTGATTTTCACTTGGCAGTGACCTTGCCACATTCACTTTATTTTTCAGCTCCACCTAGCCGTGAATGAACTGAGAGAGCACGGAGGGCCACTTGCCTCTGCAGCAGCAGGGCCCCTCGTTCACCTGGGGGCTCCCTCCTGAGCACTGACAGCAGCTGTCACCTCTGCTCTCAGGGGGTCATTCTGCTGCTGGTTTCCTGTGACTCTGTGTGGGTTTTACACTCTGCCTCCCGGCCTGGGTCTCCCTGAGCTCTGTCCCTGAGGACTGTTCCCTGGATGAACTGTCAGGTTGTGGCTGGAGACCCAGAGTGACCCAGCCCTTGTCTACTCTTTCAGAATACACCACCTTAGACTAGTTGCCCTGGTGGTGCTGGCCAGCCATCTGGCTCTACTGTCGTATTTGGTTTAGAATGGTGGTACCATCATTAGTAATGGTCTCATCATCTTTTCCATCTTGAATCATTTTCTCCATTCCTTTTGGTCCAAGGCTTGCTCTAATAACATCAGCAGCAGCCTTGGTCGTGGAGATGTTGCTGAAGCAGACCTGGGCTGGCTTGTGTCCTGTTAGGTGTCTTCCTCACGGCAGCCAGCAACCCTGGTGGGCACCCTGCTCTGGGGTCTAAGTAACATTTTCATATTTAATCTTCCCCTTCATGTATATGGAATGTTTTTTTTATTTATTCAAATCTTCTTTTATAACATTCAAAAATTTCATGAACTTTTTCATGTTAACTAAAACTTTCTCCTTAAGTGTGATATCTTGTTTTTCTGCTGTCAGATTCTAAAGATTTTCTCCTTCAGGGTTAGGAAAGGGCTCCAGGGTAGCTATGGAATTTCACTGGAGAGGTGGGGGGGGGGCATAATAATTTACCAGCTGGCGTACTTCGGCCAAATTACTTTAAACCATAGTTCTCAAAGTGTGGTCCCAGACCAGCAGCATCAGCAACATTTGGGAACCTATTACAAATGCAAATTCTTGGGCTCTACCAGACCTCCTGAATTAAAAACTCTGGGGTTGGAACCCAGCTACTTATGTTTAACAAATCCTCAAGAGGATATTGATGAATACTAAAGTTTGAGAAATACTACATTAAACCAATGTTTCTTAACCTTGGCTGCACAGTAGAGCCACCCAAAGAGCTTTTAAAAAATACCAATGCCTACACTTTCTCTCTCCACACCCCAACTCGACTCGTCTGTTTGGAACCAGGGACAGGGATCTTTCAACCCCGTCCCCCCACCCGCTGGCTTCATGATTTTAAGGTTTAGCCAGAGTTGAGAACCACAGCTCTAAACTTAAGTTCATGTATAAAGTGGGGGAAAATACTTACCTCATAGCGCTGCTGTAGGGATTGTGATACAACATAGTTATGCAGTGCCTATAGCAAATGGTAAAGCAAATGACAGATGATAGTTATTGTTATAGTCATCTTCAGACTTAGAGGGATCAGAGCTAAATCATCAGATCATGAAAGGCCACTGGGAACCTGAGGGCCCAGTATTGGTTCATTCAGGTTATGATTCTGAGGTTGCCAGGCCATACCCATTACAGCGCTCACCAGCCAGTTTTTATGATTGTTTTTGGGTCCTTGCTCATGCTGTTTGCTTTAACTCTTTCTTCTGCTTGTGAAAATTCTATCTATAACAGTGTGGTGATTAAAGGTACAGACTTTGGACTCCGGTGGCTTGGATTTAATCCTCAGTCTAGACACTTAAGAGCTGTGTGATCCTGGGCATAAGAGCTCAGCCTCAGTCTCCTCATCTATAAAATGGGGATACTTATGTGAGGGGTTAAACAAAATATGGCCTAGGCCTACAAAGCACAATGCCCAGCATGTGCTAAGTGCTCCAAAAATGTTGATATTACTTGCATTCTTGCTTTTTTTTTACTGCTTGGGAAGTCTTTCCTGATGATGAAAACCACATTGATCTCTCCTATATCTAACTCCTTTACTAAATATTTACATGAATTTGTTTACTAGTTTGGCATTTAATGCACTGGCCAGTTCTCACATTCTCAGACTGGAGCTTTTTAGATACAACCTGTGTTCAATTTTTGTAGAATGCTGTTTTTATTCTAAACTCAATGGACCAATCAATAGTTTAGTGGCTTTTGGGAAGATTCTGCACTGAGCACCAATTGAGACTGTCTTATTGACAATCTTAGGAGGAGCTCACATCTCCTGTGCCAGAGACAGACAGCTCTCCATAAATGAACCTGTCCTCTATCCGAATACGTGATTCCTTAAGTAGAATGACAAAGGTCTTAGAACCACATTAGTTGAACTCTAATTTCTACTTTAATACAAACCTATAATATTGTCAGATCTTCATTTAGGTTAGGAAATTGCATCTGGGTAGCTTCTCTGGCCATCCTCACACTGGTTCTTCTCCACTTTGCTGCCTTTATGTCATTTACAAAACATTTCACTGTTTTAAGATCAGCATAAATGTTTCACTGTTTTTCCAGTTCTCGACATCCAGGGTTTTACTGTTTGTTTCTGTTTTATCTAAGTCTTCTCAGCTGTATTACTGTTTGTTTTGCTGGTTCGATCTCAACGTTTTTTTTTTTTTTTTTTAAAGAAATGATTTCTTTAGAACTTTTGAGTACTTAAAGAGAAAGGGCCAGGAAGACAGGATTTGAAAGATGTTTTCACTGTCTATTGCTCCTGAACTTTATTCCCTGCACTAAATCTCTGAAATTAGGCACTTAGGAACTTTGGTGGAAATCTTTGAGGAAAGAGGGACAGAGTGAAGAGGGCAGAATTTACAATTTTGATTTCTTTCTTGGAAGATGCTTTATAAATAAAAGCATTATTATGTTTATATGTACGTGTATACAAATATATGATATGCTTTTTAAAAAAAGCTTCTGGAAACCATAATTACATAAATAAGATGTATCTCCCACCTACGTCCTTTTCCTGAACCTATCATGCTGTGTGTAAATGTAGAGAACTTTATATTTTTAACAGATATTTCTCAACAGTGCCTTGGAAAAATCTGCTAGTAAGACGCAGCAATTCTTCCTAGTCACACAAAGCACTAAAAGTAAAAATATTTGATTAACCTTTTATGATTTACATAGTCCTTTTCACAAATACCTTAATATTTCATGAATCTTGAAGTATTATCATGATTTTACAGAAGAGGAGAGGTTCAGAGGTGACTGTAGGTCACATAGCCATTAAGTAAACCATGTCACAAACCCATGACTTTTGAATCTAAAATTCATTTTCTTTTTGCAATGTCATATTGATATCAAAGGTAAAATTCTCTGTGTACACTAAACGCTAAACACTAGAGAGAGAGCACAAATAGTTTAGGTTTTGACCAGAAATCTAATTAAACAATCTGGGTAGTCTAAACCTGGAGTTAAAGTTTTTCTGATCGTACTTATCATCATTTAACTCTTGGTCAACAGTGTCCTGAAATGTGTTGCCTCCCGTGGTGTCAACAGTTAACTCTTCCTCATCTTACTTTCCAGCTGGTCTACACCAGTTCAGCACAGGCTGTTCTGAGTTAGTGTTTACTCTATCAGTTGGTTTGAGGGTACAGCTTATGTACGAATACATTTTAGCTTTAGTTTCTGATTTTCAGCATGGAGCAGTGGCACACTAATTTACTGCTGGGTTACCTACAAACCTCCCCATTAACCACTGGTAAGGCTTCTTGCAGGCTCAGGGTCCAAGAGTCTCACTGAAGCTCTTTCAAGAGTTAACCTATACACTGATTCTTTGTTTTCTGACTCAGGTCTGCTGTTGGTATCTAATGTAGTTACTGTCTTTAAAATAGCATGCTAACTCATAAGTTCCTCCCTCTTATATTCAGGCCTTTTCCAAAAGTTGAAGATCACATAATTCAGAACATCCACTTAACTATACTGGGTTCAGGTTGAGAGCCTGTTCCTTAGCCCAGTATCCTGGGGTAATCATCCACCCACACCTCGCTCAGCTGCACTGGCTGAGAGTAACAGTGCATCTGCACTTTTTCTAAGTAAATTCCTGAGAGCTTGTCAATACAACACACACACATACATACACACACTCACTCATTCACACAATCTTAGGGAATAAGTCTATTCATCTCTGTATCCTCTACAACTGTTAAGTGTTAGGCACATGGCAGGTATTCAGTAGAGTTCTAAATGAATGGATTCTCAGCCATCTGCTGGAACTCACTTCTATCAGATACAAATCACCCAATTTTTATATAGCTTTTTTTTTTTCTTTTTACAGGCTATAACATAGGCCCTAGCCATACCATCTGGATTATGCATCTTTAAGAATACCATTTGTCTAAACATATGAACTGGGATTCTTCCTAGTTCAGGAATCATTCACTGTTGCAGGGAAAGAAAATTGTGGCTGTAGTAGCTGCTATATATATGCTTGTCTATGCACTTTTCCTGACAGAGGTAGAAACGGGTTCAAAGGTACTTTAGCACAACAATGTACATATAGTTAACACTACTGTATTGTACACTTAAAAATGGTTAAGATGTTAGGTTTTGTAATATGTTTTTTACCAGAATAAAAAAAAAAAGAAAAAATACTTAAAAAAATCTTACTGGGCAGTGCTAAAGATTCAGAACTCTTGAAAAGAAAAAAATCACAGAAGCCCTCACTACCTCTTTGGAAACTCACTGCTATTCTAGAACACAATAAAATCAGTAGCTAGCTACTCAGATATATACAACAGTCATCTCTCATAGCAAAAACATTTTACACACTCTGACCTCTGGTTAAGTCAAGCTTTTTCACAGAACTTGCAAAGCCCTTCATGATCTGTTTCCTTATGGCCAACCAGTGGTCTTTTTCAGTTCCTTGAACAGGATGATTTCTTCTTAACTTAGGGCTTAGCAAATGGTGTTCTCTATGCCTCAAACACTTTTCCTCTGGCTAACTTTTATTTATCCTGTAGGTATCATCTTAAATATCATTTTGTTAAGGAGGCCTTCTTTAGACTCCCTAATGAGGTTTGGGCCTCTGACTATCTCTCTGGATCCATCCATCCACACTCACACAAATTTGGCTTTTTCCTTTGTAGCATTTAATATAATTGTATGTAATTATATAATATTAGCCTCTCTCACAAGATTGAAAGTTCTATGAGGCAGGGGCTGTTTCTTTTGCTAACCACTGTGTTAACAGGGCTCCAGTACCTTGTATACAGTAAGTATTCAATACTCTCTTCCAAGGTACAGGCTTTTATCCAACAGATTTACCTTAACTAGATATGCTCAAAGGAGTAGGTGGAGAGGCACATAAAGTTTCTGAGCTTAGGAGTGAAGACAGTGACTGAATGGCCAGAGACGAAAGCAGCTTAGGGCTGAGTGGGTGGGGAAGCAAGAAGGGAGTAATGAGAAAACTTCAGGATATTCTCATTTAGTGAGGTTTCCCCTCTACTTCCTCAACATTCCATCACCACCCCAAAGTCATTAAACAGTAATATACATACTCATTTCATTAGAAAATTAGGTAAACCTCAGAATACAAAACCAACGCCAAAATAAATTTGCAGAATTAGATTGTGTTCAAGAAACCAGTCACAATTGAACTGGATGAGACTTCAACACAAGAGATGACTGTGTTTCTCCAAATAACCTCCACTTAGGAAGGTTACATTCTTCCAGTGTGTGGAAAGACAACAAATACACTTCTCTCAGTCACTGAGGAACAAATCTTCTCTCTTGCTGGGCCAACACTACTTCTTTTTTGTTGCTCTTTTCCCTTCTCCTTTCCTCGGTTTCCCCTTTCCACGAAGCTTCTTGAGACGCCTTTGCTCATCCTTAAAATCCTGATGCTCATCTCTGAATGAAGAAAGAAAAAATAATTAACCAGTTATTTTTACTAGCCAGGAAAAGTACACCAATCTAGCACTGTTCTCTTAGGTGGTCTGGCTGTCTCTCCTTGACTTTTACAGGGCACACGCTCAGCTTAGTGACCAGAAAGTACGGTGGGTCCCCATACAGATGGGTTGTGTTCAAAAAGTTCATTTATAAGTCAGTTTCCCCTAATAGGAACGATGCCATAAACTGCAGTTAAGTTCACAGGCCAGCCCATGTAAACCTATGTGACGACGATACGACCCTAATAATTACCCCCAATTTCCCTACAACACTAAGACTCCACACTGAGGGGGCAGAAAGCTTCAAAAACTACACAGAGACCCTGACTGCCCCAGGAATTAGTATCTACTAACCATGGGGAGAGGTCTGGAGGAAGCTGCCTTAATGGCAGTGATAACTCACACAAAAAGCCTGTTGGATAAAGGCCCAGGCAGGAGGAAGCTAAATGAAGACAGATACTATAGGAATCAAGGCAGCCAGGACTATCTATGCATGTGCATGTGTACAGGTTGAAGACTGCCCATACTATATAAAAATGTCTACATCTTAAGACCAAATACCTAAGGAACAGCATAGTATTTAAACATGCAAGCTCTGGAACCCGCCTGAACTTGGGTTCAATCACAGCCCGTTTATTAGCTCTGTGACCTTGGATAAGTGACCTTACTTCTCTGCACCTTAGTTTCCTTGTCTGTAAAGTGTGGATAGCAATGGTGTATGAATTAAATGTAAGAGAGAGGTTTGCTGGGCCCAAATTTTAACTCTTTAGGTGGTTTTAAAATCACTTGGTTTTACAGAGTGCGCTGTTTCATTCCATGAACATAATGGACTGTATTCAACTGACCTCTTTGGCATTAGCTATGAATGCCCCCAAATAATTATCAACAGAGCAGCCAGAGTAACTCTTCCAAAATATATGTCAGATCACGTCAGTGTGCTGTTCACAACCCTGCAAAAGGCTCCCGTGGCCCTCTCAGATGCTTGTGATCGGCCTCCTGTCCTACCATTCCTCCCTTGGCCTGTGCTAATCATGGAACAGACCAAGCACACTCCTGCCTCAAGCTTTTGCTCTGTGCTTGCCTCTGCCTTGCAAGCTCTTTCCCAGCCCCCACTTGGCTCACTCATCACTTTCAAGCCTCCACTTAAACCTCATCTCCTAGATGGGGCTGACCCTGACTATCCTGTTTAACACAGGTACTTGGCCTCTTCCCACCCACTGCAGGCCCTGTCAGCACACTAGATCCTGCTCAGCTGGCTCTACTATTTTTTTTTCCATAGCACCTTCAACTCTGTAACATATCACATAATTTACTTATTTGTTTTTCCCCTTCGTCTTTTCTACCCCCGTTCCCATCAACCCTAGGACAGAAAGATAGCTCCACAAAGGCAGGGGGCTTGATCTCTATTGATACTACAACCCACGCACCTGGTTAACTGAATGAATCTATTGCTTCTGGGAACTGGGGCTTCCCTTCCTCTTTTGCAGGTCTTTGAATATTTTCTTTAAGACTGTCTAGTTTCATCCTGTCTGATGCTACAGGAGGCCTAGCTTTAGAGACATCATATACCGTAACTAGTGACTAAATACATGAAGATAATTTTGCTTTTCCATGGATAACTAAATGCTATATATTTTTACCCTGACCCCAAAGATAGCCAAGTCTTTATTTTTCAAACAAATGGAAGCAGCAGCAAACTGATAAAATAGCTGCACGTGATTTTGTTACGGGTTATAACCTTTTACTCAGGGGACCCACCTTCTAATATTTTATTTTGAGTCATAATAAAATTAGTTTTTATCTCTGAGCCCAAACTAATGACAAGGGAGATAGTTCCAAAGCAATTTCAGGCATTCAAAATATGTCATAGATTATAACCACTAATAATATATCAACTAAGAAAATCTATTCTATTTTGTTCACTGCTGTTCCCTCAGTGCCCATCTTTTTTTCTTTTAGCAGCTGGCTGGTACAAGGATCCGAACCAGTGCCCATCATGAGTGCCCGCACATGAAAGGTACCTAAGAAAGATCTGTTGGATAAATGAATAGCTATCTGCAATGAGTATTGTGCTGCACTATTAATTTTATTATATTAGAATGAATGAATCTAAATAATTTTTGTGTTGCTGCCCAAAGACAAGTCCAATTAAAACATGTTAAAATTTTAAAAAGATGGTAGGAATTTTAACTTTATATGATTATGCACTGTTTGAATTCTTTTGTAGTGAGCATGTATTAATTTGGTAATTAAAATTTTTTTTAAAGAAAATGATCACATAGGTATTTGATCTTTTTCCTTTCTAGAGAGGTATACAGTCCTAAGCATCCTCTTCCCAGACATACACAAACATACAAATGCATGGTGTTAAGAGCCAGTGCAATGCACATATTACTCTTAAAGGCAGGCTACAGCTTACTTAGACCAAATTAATATTTCAAAAAGGGTACAAAATAAAAATGCCGGAAGAGAGTGGGAGGAAATAAGCACACAAACAAAAGCCACCAGAAGAGAAATTTCGGAGGCTCCCACACACCAGCTAAGCAGCAGATTAGCTGTGAGGCAGGGGCTCTGTTCATCTGATAACAAGAACCTGCTGCCCTGGCAACTTTGCTGCTCCTGGGGTTTTCTTCCTTAGTATTTAGACCAGTTTTTCTCTGCACCCTTTTCAGAGTGCTTTTAGATGAATGAATAATTAAACAAGTCTCTACAGCTCAGTATCTATTCAACGTTAGTCATGTTTTAGACATAATTAAAATGTCTTCCAACAAGCATGTGTCTTTTTTTTTTTTGTTTGATTTTCCCATTGTGGATATTTTGAAAGAAGCTTTCTCCTGCAAACCTTCTGAGCTACGTGGGCTGTGTTATAAGAACCACAAAACTGTAAGGATAGAAAGGCTAATTTTTCCCTTTCTGATCTGCTAAAAATATCTCTCACAGGTTCCTCTTTGTGTTTTTTTGTCATCACCTGTAGAGGCCAAGAAAACGGAGTGTCCCCATGAGCGCAAAGTAAGTGTTGTGATTTGGATACCAGTCGTAAGTCTCCTTCCTCTTGGCCAAAGGCTGTTCACTAAATAATTTCACTACTTTCATGGATTTGGAATCAGTAGGCCTGGCAACTTCACCAAATAGCCGGGCACTCAGACGGGACATACGTAAGGCATATTCTGAAAGTGAAGACATTTCTTGAGCAGCAAGGAGCAAGAGTCCCTACAGAAAATGAAAAGAAAGATAAACAAGTTAGTGTAAGAAATTCCAAGATTATCTAATGAACACTTTAGAAAATGAAAACAATAGCAAGCCACATATGAATCAGCATACTGTTAGCAGGAAGTGCCTTGCAGTTGAGAAATATGCAGTCCAAATGGCTATTTCCTTAGCATGCTTTACATTTACAATTTTTATATTTTGTGTTCACAATACTAGCATTTCATTGCTGTACTGCCCCTTTTACAATGAACTATTTTGTGATTCAATAGGTAATTTACAGATATTACCTATTTGTAGCTGGATGAAGAAGACAGGGAAACAAGTTACCCTACCACAGCATTATTAGACCTTCAGAAAACACCCACCTAAGCAATCTGCAAAATAAATATGCTGACTCCTTGCCATCTAAAGGTGTAATCATGGCAGAGAAATAATTATGCTGTTGTCTTTATTATCAGTCCTTTGAACACTGTTCTCAAGGGCTCCAGATGGCTCTGAGAACTGCTAATGAGTTATGAGGTCATTTGGCCTCTAGGTTACTGGATTGAAGTCTGCCTTGAGACTGAGAGCCATTTGGAAAAAACAGATAGTAGTCCTGTAGAAATAAACTCAACAGCTCATAAATTTCATTCTATTCCTGAACAGAAAGCACATGAATTGTGATATTACTTCCTATCTTCCATCTTACATATTCCACCTAATCAAACTAGCTAAGCTCTTATGAGCTGAAAACAGTAACTTTTTCTTTAGAGGTACAGAACGTTGAAATAGGTATAAGAATGAAATAGGTATAAGAGTGATATACAAAAATTATAGCTAATAGACATCAAAAACTACATAGGTGATACATAAAAATCAATAATGTTGGTGAAATAACTATCCTGTTCCATTCTGGATAACATATAGGGGTTACTGTTGGTAGAATATGCCAATTTATGCGAAATTTTAGTTGTGAGATGAGAATCTTTGCTGACTAAGAAACTATCCTGGGGGGATGGTTCAGCTGTGATGAAAAGAAGGTGGTCTCCAAGTAGAAAAAAGGCATACACATACCTTGAAAAGCCAATGGGAGAAATAAACCAAAAAAAACTAAGCAGGAATTCTGTGAAGTAAATTTCAGAACAGCTCTTATAAGAAAACAAACCAACCTAATGTTTAAAGTAAGGAAGTTTTAATGCCCATTTCAAGATCCATTAAAAAAGTAGAGGCTGACCTCAAACCAATTGTAGAATGTCAACCTCAAACCATTTACCATTCTAAACAGTAACCAAGCAATCTTGGGCCAACAGTGCCACCTGAAGGCCAGAAATGGGACAACTGAGGGACCCAACTTGTCCAATCCAGGGATCACCTACATGCCTTGCTCTTCTCTTTTCCTTTTCTCCCAACTCTTGCTCCATTATGTGGATGCAGATGGTTTGGGGGTAGCGCTGTTAGGGCTAGGGTATACATATTTTCATCAATGAGGAAAAAAGTCATTAACAGTTTAATATATAAAGAGACTAGTAACAAACCAGTGACATAAACCTCTCAAGGACTTGCCAATGTCCAGAAGTCACCTTCAGAAGCCGCAAAAAGTTTCTTTGCATATTCAATCTTTTCTCTTCCTTCCACTTTTAAAGTTATCTTTTCCTAAACACCAGATTAAACAACAACAAACTGTTTCTTCATCAACTTTGCTTTGTTTTGCTTAATTACCATTACAGCATCAGAATAGATCTCTACCGTAATTGCACAGTATTACCACAATTAGTTATTTGTAAGCTGGTCTGGGAACTACCAATTTGTTACAATGTTTTCAGGAAAATATATTCTGAATTCCAAATCATTTTATTTTTAAATGAAGAGGCAGCATGAAATCCTGAGGCCTAGGTTTGAATAATGGCTCTGCTACTTATTACCTGCGTTATTTTGAACAGTTACCTATCCTTTCTAAATATGAGTTTCCTTTTCTGAAAACAAAGCTTGCATGACTTGTGAGAAATGAGTAAGACAGTGGCACTCAGTAAATGGTAACTTACAAAAAAACCCTACACCTGTTTGTAAGTCTGGTGTTCATGTGTTCTACATAGACACGTTTGTTAGTTCCTTGTCCTCATTTAATCATGCAAAAACAGAGATATCCTTACAAAGAAAGACAGCTAGAGAAACACAGAGGGGGACCAGCACCTTGGTAACTTGAAGGTAGTGAGGAAGAGGAAGGAACTCACAAGGACACTGGTCACCGAAGCCATCACTGGATGCTAAGTTATAACCATGTCCACTTTGTAATGTAGCAAATTACTAGGATACATAACTCATAAGTAATAAGGTCACATTACAATCCACTAGAGCATAATTATACTACAAAATCCACGTCCTAAAAATTTTATGATAGAGAAAGGGAATAAGCCTCTTCCAAACTGAATACCTTACTAGAAACAAAGAACCACGTGCTAACAGGGGGAATCTGAAAAAGGTTATAAGTTACCAACAACACTGCTTTGTAGTCTCCTTCCACAGAGCAGACATACATGAGGGCACGTCACAAAGTTCATGGAAAAATAGAATTGAAAGATATAATATGAATCTTTCTTTGTATCTATCTGATGAAAAATGACCAGGAGGTTGGTATACTTTTTCTTCTTTTTTAGATAGACTAAAAGGTTTTGCTGTCCATTAAGTGTTGGTCCTAAGACTGACAAATTGCCACTTTTTACTGGCTTTAAATTAAAAAAAAAAAAGTTCAAAAACCTTATTTAGTACTTTTCAGGACTTCAGTGTGCTTCCTTACAGAACTTTTCAATTTTATTTTAAAAATATATATATGGTGACCCTGATAATGACATTAATGTAAAAGGCAAATAATTTACATATGTCAATTAGATTTTGATTTACATGAAACCTTTCTAAGGGGTACAAAACAGTCACTTTAAAATGTCATCTTTCTTTAAATGAGAACTAAAAAAACTATAGTATCATGAAGAAAAGTTAACTGGAGTTTAAAATACTAAGCAAGGGCCGGCCCGGTGGCGCAATGGATAGTGCGCCGCTTGGAAAGCGCGGCGGCGCTCCCGCCCGAGGGTTCGGATCCCACATACAGACCGGTTCCCGCTCACTGGCTGAGCGAGGCGCGGGAGCAACACCGAGGGTTGCAATCCCGTTGCCAGTCCCCGGTCCGGTACGGGGGCAACACTGAGGGTTGCGATCCGTTGCCGGACAC
>NW_007738013.1:21701-34023 GCF_000696425.1 Galeopterus variegatus
AAAAAAATAAATAAATAAATAAATAAATAAATAAATAAATAAATAAAATAAAATAAAATACTAAGCAAAAAAATAATTACTCAAATGTGCCAAACAAATCAAATTAAACCCACACAAGAAGAAAATTCCCATATTTTTACTCTCATAAAAGGGCAAGTTCTTTGATCTTTCTGATGGGTTTGATGCATTTCAAAGGTCGAGTTTACGTCAATAATTGGCTTTGGATTAGGTCTGCCTTTTCTCTTTGAAAGGCGAAGATGAAGTGCAGGAAGTTCTTAACCTGGATATGATTCATCATTTTGAATCCCATGGAACTATTAAAACTGTTTCTCCAGTTTCTCATAAATCACCGGTTAACAGAGAGCACCAGCTTCGCAGTAGAAAAGCTAGCTGGAATCTTGCCTTGGCCTTTTAATGACCATGTCGATTTGTAGGACAGTACTTATTCTCTGCCTCGGTTTTCTCAGCTACTAAATGAGGATAGTCATACAACCTCACTGAATTGTAAGGCTGACATAAGAAACTCATGGTACAAAGCCTGCCCTAATCATCAGGACCCAAAGAGCTCACACACTGTGCTGTCACAGAAAATCAGTCCGAACAGAACGCTTTGTTACTTTTAAAGCCCAGTACTGATTACTTTACTGAGTCGTAGAAGCATGAATGGCAATGAACATATGTTAGCTTTATTCAGTTCAGAAAGAACAATCCTCAGCCCCCTCCGTCTGACTCGATCACTCCAACCTGTGATGCGAGTCGTAGTGTAAACTCAACCGACGTTTGAATCGGTAGGACGTTACGCGGTATTTTTCTTAAATATCACCTTACTGTATTTTTCTTTACACCGATAACAAAATTAATCTGCACCCCCCCCCCCCAAAGTTACCGTGCAGAAGGCCGTCCGGTGAGCAGAGAAACTGAGCCTTGTACTGCTAACTGCTCTGGAAAAGAGTAACTGCGCCGGAAAGGAAACTGCGGCAGCAGAGACGCCAGCGTCCTCGGTTTGGTAAATTCCCCGACTGACGCAGGAAAAGGCCCAGTTGTTTATGTGACACACGTGAGACCCCCGAGCTGCTCACTAATGAAATGGACTCGCCCTATGCTTGGCGACTCCGCCAGGTTGGAAGCTCTCGCAGGACCTCCTAACAGCCATCGCCCCGTGTCGCCGCAGAACTCCCCCAAAGCCACCGACAGCCTTACCTGCACCTGACCTTCCTCCCCGCGCACCCCTGTTCCGGAAGGCCCGCCCCCTGGCCGCCCAAGCTCCGGCCGGCAACGACCTCGGAGAGCAGTAGAGAACGGAAGCTTGGCGGCTAGAGCGGAGCCCTGGTGAAAGATCCGGGATTACTAGCTCGCTCTCGGAGGCCTTGGAGGTAATACCCGGCTCCTGCGCAGTGACGGGGGAGTGGCTTTCTAGGAAGTCCAGCAGCCTTCGGTAGCTTTATTTTGCCAGGAATGGCTACAGAGCTGCCTCCAAGAACTCTGAAGCATTGGCGATGCGTGTGCCTTGTGGGAGGATGAAATGCGTTTTCTTTTTTTCTTCCTCCTTGTCCTGTGTCTTTTCTTTTTCTTTTCATCCAGCCTAGACGTTACGTGTTCGAAGGGCATGACTTGATTCTAGGGGCCGAAGAGTCTTTCTAACCCACCCGGGTTGCCATTCCGCTCCTCTTCCATATGTCTACTCATCTTCTAATAATAAATGAGGATCACCTGCAGGAGGCCGTCCTTGATACCCGCCCCTTGATTGGGTTAGGGGCTCTATTTGGAGTGCTCTGTGTCTCTTTCCCCATTGGCTCAGAGGCTTCTTCACAGAGTATGAATGGGACATTTATCTGTTTCCTCAGTGGTTATCTAGACCGCTCTTGGCAGATAGCAGAAACGGTACAGGTATTTCACTCCTTAGTAGATCTGCTTTCAAGCAAGCCACATCCCATAGGCATTGTATGGAGCACTTATTGAATATTTGATAGTTTGGCTGAGAAAACAGTCCTTATTTTCTGAGCATTATTCAAGGCCTTTCATAAATACTCTGAAATATACTCTAGAACTAAGGCAAATCAACAGTGAGTTGTATGCCTAGGGGGTATTCTACTGGCACCCTCTTCCCTCTCGTAGAATTTTGTTGCTTTGCCTCACACGGATTTGTCACCTCTCTTCCCTTGGGTGACGGAGCCACAAAAAGGATTACTCAAAGCCCATTTCTTTTGAGCAGTGAGAGACCCCGAAGGGGTTAATTTCCCAGAACCCTCAAGAGAGAGGCATTGCTTCCTTTTGGAAATTAACCACGAACTGGGGTTCTTGCCCTGCATTTATTCTCCAGACCAGCAAGTTACAGGAAAAGAACTTAGGTGGGGTTATGGCCAGATATAGTTTTAACAATATAGGCTGGTAACATCAGTGAGATAACAAAGTGACATTCCATAATGCAATTCACAAAAGGTTAAGTCAATCCACCAGCAAAAGCTTGATCTTAGCAAACATTCTCTTTCCCTACAGTAGCTTCCCCAGCATTTTTACATATCAATCAAGTAACGTCTGTCCTTCAGCCAGCAACCTTGCTGTGTTACAATTCCTTATCTTACAACAGAGACTTTAGCCTGGGGAAAATTTCCTGACTTTTGCAAGGTTAACATTTTTATATGTAATTTCAAAAGGTTAGGCTAAACCTGAGACTACAGGGCTTTGGAGGCCCTGTGTAATACATTTGCTTTATAGTATACTCCACATCTTTCCCACTTTATTTATTTAATTAAAAGAAAAAGCAAAAGCTATAGATCAGGTTTTCACAGTTAAGACAAAGGCATTTTGTTAAAGCAAAGTTAGTATCATTTAGCATGGCAAGTGCTTTTAATTTACTTCAGGTGAGGACTGATGATGTCATTGTCTCAGAGCTGTTGCATCAGCATCATTCCAGATGCTGTGAATTGGGGTGTAATCACCAGTTGTTGAAACTCTGGAGTGGGATTCTGTTACATATAATAGTTGATTTTGAGTCCAGAGAGTTTGTTGATGTTCACCCATCCAGGACATCACTGCTTTCAAAGCATCTAGTCTTTGTAAGATTTTTTGATTAATTATAAATCTTTTATTTAGGAACAGGATATCTTATTCAAGTTACAAACACCCTCTTTAAGGCCAGGAAAATTTAGAGAACTGCTTTTGTAGACAAGATATTATTTCCCCCTTTATGATCAAAGCATTCCTCATGAAAGCATTGATGATCAATATTTTGATTGAAAAGGTCTTACTTTTCTTTGTATAAATCCCTTGGTGCTGAGAAGGCTCATTCCTGGGTGGCCCTGTCCCATGTTAGGGGGGAAAGATGAAATGGCAAGATGAAGCAGCATTTAGGCCAAATTATGGCAACATGGAGGGGGGTCAGCAACTTAGAGGATACATGCTATCTTATAACAAAGTTCTAAATTATATCCTGTTATGAAGAGATTATAAAGAGAGAAAGTTGATTTTTGTGTTTCTGTAGAGCTGGCTTGTTTTTATCTAATGGCCACCGAATCATATAGACAAGGAGACTTCTTTTGCAATATGACAGAAATTTATTCTCTCACCATTCTGGAGGCCATAAGTCCAAGATCACTACCACTGGGCCAAAATGAAGATGTTGACAGGACTCCACTCCCTCCAGATTCTAGGAGAGAATCAATTCTTTGACTCTTCCTGCTTGTGGTGGCTGCTGGCATTCGTTAGCTTGTGGTCTCACCACTTCAATCTTCGAGGCCAACATCTTCAAATATCTCTCTGTGCCCTCTTCATTTTGCCTTCTCTATGTGTGTCAGATCTCCCACTGCCTTCCTCTCATGAGGATAGATGTAACTGCATTTAGGGTCCACCTGGATAATTCAAGATACTCTCTCCATCTCAAGATCCTTAATTTAACCACATCTTCAAAAGCCCTTTCCCATATATGGTAACATTTACATATTCCAAGGATTAGGGTCTGATATCTTTGGGAAACATTTTTCAGCCTACCACAAGGTTGGAAGCAGGAAGCCCAGGAAGTTGAACAATCAGAGACTGTTACTGACCAATAGTAAAGTTGGAATATTAGGGGTGAAAATACTAATAGAATAAAATTTAACCTTGTATGTAAATTGACTTCACAGACCTTGGCTCACTGCTAATGCTTCTTTAAGAACACTTCCTGTAATCACAGATTGCTTTATAATCAGATATTACCTTATATATTTCTATTTCCTACAGTTTTCCAGTTGTGGGCTGTGAATCATTAGTTGTGAAATCAATTTAGTGGGTTGAAACCAGCATTAAAAGGAAGACATTAGAAAAAGAAGTATCAGAGTGCATCACATGTAGTAGGGTTAATTATTGTTTCATGAAACAATATGCGTGTCTGTCACATTGTTACAGAGCACACTCAGCTCCTGGCTGAGGCTCCCCAAAATTTGATATGTAACTCACAATTCCGGCTGCCTGCCCCCAGACAAAAAACAATCCAAAAGTCAAATATTGGGCTGGCCCGGTGGCGCACTGGAGGGTGCGCTGCTTGGGAGCGTGGCAGCGCTCTCGCCGAGGGTTCGGATCCCATGTGGAGACCAGTTCCCGCTCACTGGCTGAGCGCGGTGCGGGTGCAACACCGAGGGTTGCGATCCCGTTGCCGGTCCCCGGTACGGGCGCGACACCGAGGGTTGCAATCCCGTTACCGGTCAGTAAAAAAGACAGAAAGAAAAAAAAAAAAAAGTCAAATATTGGTGAAAATGGAAGTCAGCTTTTATTCAGCAATACCAGTGACCTGAGGAGAGATGTTTGGCTAACCCATTTCTCCAGTAAACCTGAAGGAGAGTGGCCAGGCTAAAGCCATCTCAAAGACTCAGGTTTACTGGGGAGTTTTAAAAGAGGGGGATGAGGGAATGGAATGTGGGAAATGAAAAGCAGGAGGGAGGGGCACATGAGCAGCGAGGGCTTCGCGCAAGGTCTCAGGTGCAAAGTCTTACTAAGACTCTGTCTGGTTTCTGCTCCCATCTTTGCTGTTATCTCAGGGTCTGTGTTGTATGTGTGATTCTGCAGCTTCAGGCTGCCTGGAAAACAACTTTACATTCATGTCAAAAATGTCTTCTTGCCCCATAGCCAAGGTTCAAAATATCAAATAACCTTAGGACAAGAGGGAACTCAGAGAAATGCGTGCCAAGAAAAAAACTGTGTCTTTAAAAAATTTGCCTAAAGCCCATGTGGCTTTAAGTCCCAACATGGCTTCTGTTCTGTTCATTCCAACAGGATCATAATGTAAAATATACTCCTTACTGTAGGTTGTAGTAAAATGGAAAGCCTCTGCTATATTATTTCATTATTCGTCATACTTTGGCAAATGTTTCTTGCCATTAAGCAGAGCAATAATTAAAGCTCATATCAACTTCAAGTTCTTATTCTGTGGCATAGTCCAAGGGGCGGGGTATACTTATTGCTTGAAGTTAATCAATTTACAGATCCCCTTTTCCCATAAGTACTATTTCTTTTTTTTTTTTTTTCCTTTTTTGTCTTTTTCGTGACCGGCAACGGATCGCAACCCTCAGTGTCGCGCCCATACCGGACCGGGACCAGCAACGGGATCGCAACCCTCGGTGTTGCTCCCGCACCTCGCTCAGCCAGTGAGCGGCCGGTCTGTATGTGGGATCCGAACCCTCGGCGGGAGTGCTGCCGCGCTTCCCAAGCGGCGCACTGTAGCAGTGCGCCACCGGGCCGGCCCCCATAAGTACTATTTCTTAGCATCATCTAGGTTCTTTTCCATTTCTGCATTTGCAATAGTTCTCTCACTTTACAAAAGAATGGTATATCCCTCATCTAGGGGGAAAAACCCTCCAGGATGACAAACAAAAGGACAATTTAAAATGTTTTTGGGGAATCTTCATTTCATGATCAATCAAGGCACCATAAACCCTTCTCAGCCTTCATGTCTCTTCCCATCTTACACACATTCCTTAACTGGTGAAGTATGGCTGTCAGAAATACCGTAATTGGTTATTTTATTTTTCTGAAATCAGATAAATTATGTGAGTTTTAGTGGTGGGAGTGATTGTAATTTTCCTTTAATCATCACGTCTCTTCCATCCTCTGTTGAGAAGTGCATTGTTATTGAAGGAGAGTCCGGTGAGAGCAAAGCAAAGCCAGTATTGAAGAAAATATTGAACCTAATTTTTTTCCGTGTTTTTAACCACAAGCAATTCTTTTTAGCTATTCTCAATACTTATCCATAGGATGTGTCATTATCCGGAAAGAAAAGCAACTTTGAATGGCTTAAGTGGTGGAGTTTAGTGACACCGATAGTTATAATATTGATTATTTTCAGGGACTCTTATATTTTTCACATTACAGTAAAATAACCTGCAAAAAAGTTATACATAATTTTATTTTAGATTTGGTATGTGTTGTTCAATAAAGGTTAAAATGTATTGTGATAATCACTGATACAATTCACTAAATTTTTCCCACTTCCCTCCCCTTTGGTTGGGTTGAATTTCATGGCAATCTTGGGATTGGGTAAGGCATGTGAATATTTCTGACCAATGAGTTATGAGCAGAAGTGAAGTGGCAAATTCTGGTTAGGGTGGTTAATCACCTTATGAAACTCCAGAGCTCTTTTTCCCCCTCTGATGCAGAAGTATTGTTCTGTCAGCCCAGGCCCCTGAGTGATTGTGAGAGGCAGATTCTGTTCTGCCATCCACAACGGAAATACAGCTTAGAATAGAAATGAGCCTTTGTTGTTTTAAGTCATACAACTTTGTTGTTTGTTACTGCAAATGACCTAGCCTATCTCGTTTGATACACTTATCAAGTGTATTTTATCAAGTACATAAAGTATATAAATACTTTTATCCTAACCTTATTTCATCTTTTAACATGTCTAATACTTTATGCCTCTTATTAACAAAAATAAAATTATACTTTAGCTGCTGGACTAATTCATGTTTTAATAGCATGTACTTTTATTCTTCATTAAATTTATAGAAAACATTTGATTATGATTTCAAAAAAATTGATCAGAGCTATTCCAGAATGTTTATATATAATTCTTCTTTAATTATTCCTGAAAGCTAAAAATCAAAAGTTCAATATAGGGCCGGCCCGGTGGCGCACTGCTACAGTACGCCATTTGGGAAGCGCGGTGGCGCTCCCGCCGAGGGTTCGGATCCCACGTGCAGACCGGTGGCTCACTGGCTGAGCGAGGAGCGGGGGCAACACCGAGGGTTGCGATCCCGTTGCCGGTCCCGGTCCAGTACGGGCGCGACACTGAGGGTTGCGATCCGTTGCTGGTCGCAAAAAAAGACAAAAAAAAAAAAAAAGTTCAATATATACATAGACATACTTACTGAAGGAAACTGTATCTTTTATTATACTCTAATTCACAAATAATATTTATTTTAGCTGCACAGTATGTTTTATTATTATGAATTAAGTAATGAGAGAAATCATGTAGATTTATTCTTGGTTTTATGACTTATTACAAAAATGGATAAACTAATTCTATTAGTTTTGACATTTTAATTTTGACTGCTTTTAATAACTGAGCTTATGAGATGCATTTGATAGTTTATTTTACAGTTAAAAAACCCTGAAGATACATATTATAGTATATTTGAGTTGAAAATGAAATCAGGTTTTTTCTCTAAGTGAATCTGATCTAGATGATTGGTTTGACAATGAGAATTGGTTTTACTAATTAAATTATATGAGTAACAGGATGTTTTCTATAATTGAATAAGCTTTATCTGCAGCTCCAAGATTTGGCAAAAATATATAAAGTATACAATAAAATAAAAAGCATTTTATTAAAAATATTTGTATTTAAATCAATATTCCCATCTTCCTAACCTATCAAGGGTTATTTCAGGGAAGACAGGGTGCTTCTAAATGAAAACAAAACAAATATAGATTTGGCAAATCTTAGTATTGACTTTTTTGGTATATTTCCCAGACATTGTGAGAGTGAATGACTGTAATGGCTGGATAATAAATTATTTTAAAAATCAGTTTAAAAACAATTCTTTGTTTTCAGAAAAATTGAAGAAGAAACCAGTTAAGGTTTCAGCTGATAGATCATTACAAATAATTTTTATGATAGATTTCTATGTAATATTTGGCATGTAACTTGGAAATAGCTCAAGGAATTGGGTGACATTGTCATCTGCTACAACATGGATGAATCTTGAGGACATTGTGCTAAGTGAATGAGCCAATCACAAAAAGACAAATACTGCATGATTCCACATATATATGATGTGTCTAATGTAGTCAAACTCTTAGAAATGGAAAGGAGAATGGTGGTTGTCATAGGCTGGAGGTAGGGGGAAAAGAGGAGTTGTTGTTCCATGGATACAGTGTTTTAGTTTTGCAGGATGAAAAACTCTAGAGTTTTGTTGCTGAACAATGTGCACAGACTTAACACTTTACTGTACTGCGCACTTAAAAATGGTTAAGGTGGTACATTTTATGTTGTGTGTTTTTTTTTTTTTACCACATTAAAAAAAAAAGAATTGGAGATTGCAGGAACACAGGGACCTCAGGAGCGGAGGGCAGCCCCCACCAACAGATGGCAGGAGCGTGGGGTGCTGCTGTAGACACCACCGCCATGTGGGTGCTCTGCCACAGGTACTGCTACAGCTACCACTGCTGCAAGGGCAGCCTGCCAACACTGTCATCACAAGGGCAGCCCACTGCCATAGCAGCAGCCACCACTGCCACATCAGCCACCACCATCATGTGGGTGGCCTGTTGACCAGTTTACTGCGTTGACACAAGGAGGGTCACCAGTGGAGGCTGGGAAAAGAAGTGACCATGAGCAGACTTGTGACCCAGTGGCCTGATCAACAGAGGGAGTTATGATGCTCCCAATGGTAGGGAGTGGAAGGTATGTGTGCAGCCCACCTGACTGCCTTAATCCAAGGAGAGACACACATGGAATCCCCCCAAAGTGCAGAAACTCAGGATAGCCAAATAGAGTAAGGAAGAAAATTCCCAACCATCACCAACCCATCCCCCAAGTATGGGAAGCAAGGACTCAGGAGGAGCTTCTGCCTGTAGGAAAGAGGGAAGAGAAACCACCCTCCCCAGAGTCATCCATTTAACCCGAGGAGCTCCAGTATACCCAAGTGCACCAATCAGGGTCACAGGATTCTAGCCAGGATGCCAACAAGCCTGCCCAGGGTCACCCACCCCAGCCAGAAAGTGTTAAGGCACCTAGGCACTTCTCCCAAGAATTCGGGAGCTCACCCACATCCTCAACAATTCAACACAGTGTCACTAACCTTAGCAAGGAATCACTAAGTGCCCTAGTGCCTAGGCCATGGAGGCACTCACATGCAATTCCAACATTGAATACAGCTGAAGTACCCACACGGAGACTACACTACTATGTCTGCCTGGAACCAATACTAAAACATCCTACTCAACAGTCAATATAAAAAACATTTACAGGAAGAAGTCTCTGTCCTCAAGGCCCACTCCAGGGTAATAGAAGAAGCAGCTGCTTTACTAGATGACTGGACATCAAAGTAGAGATACTAGAAATATGAAAAAAGAAGAAATTGATGCTACCAAAGGAATACAATAATTCTCAAGTATGAGCCCCCATTGAGCAAGTAACCCTTGAAATGACTTAAAAGATATCCTGAGCAACAATTGTAAGGAAACTCAATGAGACACAAGAAGACTCAGTAGAATGACACAATGAAATGAGCAAAACTATCCAGGGCGAGAAGGAGGAAATTTACAAAGAGCTTAATACCTTAAGAAAGAATGGAGCAGAACTCCTGGAACTGAAGGATTCATTCAATGAAATAAAAAACACAGCCAAGAGCTTAAGTATCAGGCTAGTGCAAGTAGAAGAAAGAATTTCTGATCTTGAAGACAGTATTTCCAAATAATACAGATGGACAAAAAGAAAAGAAAAAAGTATGAAAAAAATGTAGAAAATCTAAGAGAGTTCTCAGAAACATTAAACACACAAACATCCAAATCATGGGTGTTCCAAAAGGGAAGGGGAAAGGAAAAGGCATTGAAAACATATTCAATGAAATAATAGTGAAAAACTGCCCAGGTATAGAGAGAGACATGGACCTTCAGATCCAGAAGGCTCAAAGATCCCCAAACAGTTTAAATTCAAAAAGGTCCTCTCCAAGGCAAATTATAGTCAAACTGGCAAAACTGAAAAACAACGAATCCTAAAAACAGCAAGAAAAAAGCATCAAGTCACCTATAAGGGAGTCACAATCAGACTAACAGTAGACTTCTCAACAGAAACTCTATAGGCCAGAAGAGAATGAAATGATATATTCAAAATACTGAAAGAAAAAACAAAAACAGAAACTGCCAGCCAGGAATACAATACCCAACAAGGCTATGCTTCAGAAATGAAGGATAAGTAGTGTATTTCCCAGATAAACAAAAACCATGGGAGTTCACCACCACACTACTAGCTGTACAAGAAATCCTAAGGGAGTACTGCATCTGGAATCCCCAAAATGATAATCACTACATGAATACATGAGAAAAAACCAAAACAAATCAAATAAACAAAAACACTGGTAGAACAAAAATGCAAACAGGAAAGAGAAAGAAACTATACTTACCACCTCAAAATACCAACAAACACCAAAGACAAACAATAAAAGAGGAAAAAAGGAACAAAAGATATTTAAAACATCTAGATGAAAATTGATAAGATACCAGGAGACAATACCTTTGAATAGCAACCCTAGATGTAAACAGATTAAATTCTGCACTCAGAGATACAGTCTGACCGATTGGATTAAAAAGCTAGACCCAACTATATGCTGTCTACAAGAGATTCACCTCACCTGTAAAGACACACACAGACTAATAGTGAAGGGATGGAGAAAGATATACCACTCAAATGGAAAACAAAAATGGGCAGCAGTAGCTATTCTTATATTGGATAAAATAGACTTTAAACCAAAAACCATAAAAAGAGACAAAGAAGGCCGTTATATAATGATCAAGGGATCTATCCAGTAAGAAGATATAACAATCATAAATTTATATGCACCCAACCCTGGAGCACCCAAATATATAAAGCAAACACTATTAGACCCCAATACAATAATAGTCGGGGACTTAAATATCCCTCTCTCAGCATTAGACAGATCATCTGGACAGCAAATCAACAGAGAAACACAGGATTTAAACTATACTTTAGACCAATTGGACTTGGCAGATATCTACAGAACATGTCATCCAACAACTACAGAATATACATTCTTCTGGGCTGGCCCCATGGCTCACTCGGGGGAGTATGGCACTGGTAGCGCTGAGGCCACAAGTTCGGATCCTATATAGGAATGGCCAATGTGTTCACTGGCTGAGTGTGGCGCAGGCAACACTGTGTGGAGGGCTGTGATCCCCTTACTGGTCAGGAAAAGAAAAAAAAAAAAGAATATACATTCTTCTCATCAGCACACAGAACATTCTCCAGGATAGACCACATGTTAAGTCACAAATTAAGTCTCAACAGATTTTAAAAAGTTGAAATCATTTCAAGTATCTTTTCAGACCACAATGGATTAAAACTAGAAATCAGTAACTAGCAAAATTCTGGAGGGGCCGGCCCGGTGGCGCACTGGATAGTGCGCCGCTTGGGAAGCGCGGCGGCGCTCCCGCCCGAGGGTTCGGATCCCACATACAGACCGGTTCCCGCTCACTGGCTGAGCGAGGTGCGGGAGCAACACCGAGGGTTGCAATCCCGTTGCCGGTCCCCGGTCCGGTACGGGGGCAACACTGAGGGTTGCAATCCGTTGCCGGACATGGAAAAAGACAAAAAAAGACAAAAAAAAAAAAAAAATTCTGGAAACTAAACAAATACATGGAAATTAAACAACATGCCCCTGAATGACCTATGGGTCAAGAAGAAATTAAACAGGCAATCAAAAAATTTCTTGAGGGCCGGCCTGGTGGCACACTCGGTAGAGTGCGCCGCTTGGGAAGTGCGGCGGCGCTCCCGCCCGAGGGTTCGGATCCCACATACAGACCGGTTCCCGCTCACTGGTTGAGCGCGGTGCGGGCGTGACACCGAGGGTTGCGATCCCGTTGCCGGTCGCGGTACGGGTGCGACACTGAGGGTTGCGATCCCGTTACCGGTCATGAAAAAAGACAAAAAGGAAAAAAAAATTCTTGAAACCAGTGAAAACTAAGACACATTATACCAAAACCTGTGGGATACTGCAAATGCAATGAGGGAAGTCTATTGTAATAAATGCTTACATCAAAAGAATAGACAGATTTTGGGCCGGCCCGGTGGCGCACTGCACTAGTGCGCCGCTTGGGAAGCGCGGAGGCGCTC
>NW_007738013.1:34328-35192 GCF_000696425.1 Galeopterus variegatus
CCATTGCCGGACACGGAAAAAAAAAAAAAAAAAAAAAAAAAAAAGAATAGACAGATTTCAAATAAACAACCTAATCCCACACCTCAAAGCACTAGAGAAACATAAACAATCCAATCCCAATAGTAGTAGATGGAAAAAAATAATTAAGATCAGAGCAGAACTAAATGAAATAGAGACCCAAAAAAGACACAAAAAATCAATGAAACAAAACGTTTTTCTTTTGAGAAGTTAAACAAAATAGATAAACCATTAGGTAGGCTAACTAAAAAGAGAAGAGAGAAGACCCAAATAACAAAAATCAGAAATGAAAAAGGAGACATTACAACTGATATCACATAAATAGACAGAATCATTAGAGACTACTGTAAACAACCATATGCCAACAAATTTGAAAATCTGGAGGAAATGGATAAATTTCTGGACACATACAATCTACCAAGAAGAAATAGACTGAACCAAGAAGAAATAGAAAACCTGAACAGACCATAACAAGCAATGAGATTGAAGCAGTAATGAGCAGTCTCCCAACAAAGAAAATCCTAGGACCAGATGGTTTTACTGCTGAATTCTACCAAACCTTTAAAGAGGAATTAATACCAATTCTCTTCAAACTATTCCAAAAAGTTGAAACAAAAGCCATTCTCCCAAATTCATTCTATGAGGCCCGTATCACTCTGATACCAAAACCAGACAAAGATACAACAACAAAAAGAATACTACAGGGCCGGCCCGGTGGTGCACTGGATAGTGTGCCGCTTGGGAAGCGCGGCGGCGCTCCCGCCTGAGGGTTCGGATCCCACATACGGACCGGTTCCTGCTCACTGGCTGAGCGAGGCGCGGGAGCAGCACCGCGGGGTGCGCTCC
>NW_007738013.1:36122-47750 GCF_000696425.1 Galeopterus variegatus
TGGCGGCCCCCGGCCTGGGGGGGGGAAAACCCAGGGTTGCGAACCCCTTTCCGGGAAACGGAAAAAAAAAAAAAAAAAAAAAAAAAAAAAAAAAAAGAATACTACAGACCAATATCTTTGATGAACGTAGATGCAAATATCCTCAACGAAATGTTAGCAAACAGAATACAGCAACACATCAAAAAAATTATACACTATCATCAAGTGGGATTCATCCCAGGGATGCAAGGATGGTTCAACATATGCAATTCAATAAATGTGATATACCACATAAACAAAATCATGGATAAAAACCATATGATTATATCAATAGATACAGAGAAAGTATTTGACAAAATTCATCATCTATTCATGTTAAAGACTCTTAACAAATTAGGTATAGATGGAAAATATCTCAACACAATAAAAGCTATTTATGACAAATCTACTGCCAATGTCATCCTGAACAGGAACAAGACAGAGATGCCTACTCTTAACACTCCTATTTAATATAGTATTAGAAGTACTAGCCAGAGCAACCAAGGCGAGAGAAAGAAATAAAGGGCATCCAGATTGGAGAAGACAAAGTCAAATGGTACCTGTTTGCAGATGATCTGACCCTATATATAGAAAAACTCTATCAAAAAACTCCTAAAGATTATAAGTGAATTCAGCAAAGTTGCAGGATACAAAATAAATACTCAAAAATCAGTAACATTTTAATACTCCAATAACAAGCCAGCAGAAAAAGAAACCTAGAGAGCAAGCCCATTTACAATATTCACCATAAATTAAAAAAATAAAAAATAAATAAAACACCTAGGAATAAGTTTAGCCAAGGTGATGAAAGATCTCTACATGAGAGCTACAAATGACAGCTGAAAGAAATTAAGGAGGAGACCAAAAAATGGCAGGACATTCCATGCTCTTGGATTGGATGAATTAAAATTGTGAAAATGTCTGTACTACCCAAAGTGATCTACAGATTCAGTGCAGTCCCCATCAAAATACCAATGATGGGCCGGCCCAGTGGCGCACTTGGTAGAGCGCGGCGCTTGGGAGTGTGGCGGCGCTCCCGCCGAGGGTTCAGATCCCATATAGAGACCGGTCCGCTCACTGGTTGAGCGTGGTGTGGGCGTGACACCGAGGGTTGCGATCCCATTACCGGTCACGAAAAAAGACAAAAAAAGGTAAAAAAAAAAAAAAAATACCAATGATATTCTTTACAGAAATAGAAAAAACAATCCTAACATTCATACAGAACAACAAAAGAAAATGCAAAATGTAATTTTTTGTATTCAACACTCATACCTATTTTGTAAAAAATCAAAGGAGAAAAATATTAATGCAGATATTTACCATTTCTATTCGTCTTCCTTTTTGTCTTTTTTACTGACTGGCAACGGGATTGCAACCCTCGGTGTTGCGCCCGCACCGCGCTCAGCCACTGAGCGGGAACCGGTCTCCACATGGGATCCGAACCCTCGGCGGGAGCACCGCCGCGCTCCCAGTGCGCCACCGGGCCGGCCCTCGTCTTCCTTTATTACTGAAGTTCCAGATATTACTCTGGTATAATTTTCTGTCATGCTGAAAGAACTTTCAGCACTTCTTTTAGAGCAAGTCTGCTGGTGACAAATTCTCTTATTCTTCCTTTATGTGAGAATGTTTCTATTTCACTGTCATTCTTGAAGAATATTTTCACTGAATATAAAATTATGGATTGAAAAAACAATTTTTTTTTTTAGCTTTTTAAAGATGTTGTTCCACTCGTTTCTGGTCTCCATGGTTTCTGATGTGATATTAGCAGTCATTCATACATGATGGAGTTTGGATGTTTTGTCCTCCCAGAACTCATGTGGAAATTTGATCCACAATGTGGCAGTGCTGGAAACTGATTGAGTCATGGAGGTGGATCCCTCATGAATGGATGAGTGCTCTCCTGAGGTGGGGGAGTAATGAGTGAGATCTTGCTTTATTAGTTCCTGTGAGAGCTGGTTGTCTAAAAGACCCTGGCACCTCCCCTCTCTGTCTCTCTCTTGCTTCCTCTCACTGTGTGATCTGCTCATGCCCTCTGGCTGCTTGCTGCTTTCTGCCATGAGTAGAAGCAGCCTGAGGCCTGTGCCTGATGCAGCTGTCCCAGAATTGTAAGCCAAATAAACCTCTGTTCTTTATGAATTATCCAGCCTCAGGTAATTCTGTTATAGCAACACAAAATAGACTAATACAATATGTTTGTTCCCCTTTATGTAATATGCCATTTTTTTTTCCTGGTTGCTTTCAAGATTAAAATAAATAAATAAATAACATAACTTTGGTGTGTAGAAGTTTGATTTTGATGTATCTGTTCATGGTTTTCTTTGTGTTTATTCTATTTGGGATTCCCTGAGCTCTTTAAATCTTTCATCAAGTTACTATTTCTTTTTTTTTTTTCCTGACCAGTAACGGGATCGCAACCCTCGGTGTCGCGACCGGCAATGAGATCGCAACCCTCGGTGTCGCGCCTGCACCGCACTCAACCAGTGAGCGGACCGGTCTCTATATGGGATCTGAACCCTCGGCGGGAGCGCCACCACGCTCCCAAGTGCCGCACTCTACCGAGTATGCCACCGGGCCAGCCCATCAAGTTACTATTTCTTCAAATAGTATTTCTGCAACTATTTACTTTTCCTGTCCTTCTAGGACACTAATAAAACAGATTTTAGATCATTTGATAATGTTGTTTATTTCCCCCCCTCTGTTCTTTAGATTGGATAATGTCTATTAATTTATCTTCAAATGTATTAACTCTTTACTTTGTCATTATCTCCATTTTGCTATTTGGCTCATCCAGTGACTTTTTCAGTTATTATATTTTTCAGTCCTAAAATTTATGTTTGATTATTTGTTATTATTTGTATTATTTTGCTGATGACTTGTGTATTTCTGTTCACTTAAGGAGTATTAATTTTACCTTATGAAATATGGATGTCATAGCTGCTTTAAAGTTTTTGATATTTCCAGCATCTGGATTATCTTGAGATTGTGTCCTTTTGATAGCCTTTTCTCTTGAGAGTTGTTCACAATTTTTTGGTTCTTTGTATACTGAGTAATTTTGAATTGTAGCCTGAACAATTTGAACATTATATTGAGTCCTTCAGACCTGTTAAAATTCTCTGGAGAAGGCTGCTTTTTGTTTGTTTGTTTTGGCAGGCAATCAACTTGACTAGATTCAAACAGTTCTGTATCATAGATCTAAATGTAAGACCTAAAAGTATAAAATTCTATAAAAAAAATATAAGAACATTATTGTGACATTGGGTTAGGTAAAATTTTCTTGGCTAGGACATGAAAAGCATGTACCATAAAATAAAAAATTGATAAATTTTACCTCATCAAAATTTTCAAATTTCTGATCTTTGAAATACATTGAAACTGTTAAGAAAATAAGAGACTAGCCACAACTGGAGAAAATATTTGCCAAACGTATATTTGATAAAGGACTTGTATCCAGAATATAAGAGAGTTCTTCAAAAAGTTCATGGAAAGATTTGTGTTATGTTTTTTGTTTGGCTCCTGGCTGGTACAGGGATCCAAACTGTATTATGTTTTAATTCCATGTTTTTAACAGTCTTTTTGAAGTACCCTGTATAAAGAACCCTTAAAACTTGAAATTGGGAAGACAACCCAAATAAAACATGGGCAAAATATGTGAACAGACACTTCACCAGAGAAGAATCCAGATGGGAGATAAGCACATGAAAAGATGCTTACCATCACAGGTTATCAGGAAAATGAAAATTCAAGTCAACATACTGAATAGAATGGCTGAAATTAAAGACAAAATAAAAAGTGCTGGTGTGGAAGTAGATCTAATCAGATTGGAAAATGGTACAGACACTTTGGGAAACAATTTACAGATTACCCTAAAGTTAAACACATACTTACCAAGAAGCCAAACAATTCCACTTCACTCAAGAGAAATGAAAAAATATGTTTACAGAAAGACCTGTACCAAATGTTTATAGCAGCTTTACTCATAATCCAAATGTAAAACATTCCAAATGCCCACCAATTGGTAATTAGATAACAAATTGTGGTATCTCTGTACAATGAAATACTACTAAGTAATAAAAAGAAATAAATTACTGATATATACAACTACACGAAGAAATATCAAAAGCATTATTCTAAGTCAAAGAAGCAAGACAAAGGGCTACCTGCTGTATGAGTCCATTTATATGATGTTCTGGGAAAGGTAAAACCATAGGAACTGGAAACTATAGGGACAGATCAGTGGTTGCCAATGCCTGGTGATAAGGGGAGAGCATTGATCACAAAGGGGCATCAGGGAATTTTTTGGGGTAGTGAAAATGTTTTTGAATTATGTTAGTGGTTACTTGTTTTAGTCCGTTTTGTGTTGCTGTGACAGAAATACCTGAGACTGGGTAATTTATAAAGAAAAGAGGCTTATTTGTTTTTTTTTTGTTTTTTTTTTTTCCTTTTTGTCTTTTTTCGTGAACGGCAACGGATCGCAACCCTCAGTGTCACGCCCGTACCGGACCAGGACCGGGACCGGCAACGGGATTCGCAACCCTTGGTGTTGCGCCCGCACCTCGCTCAGCCAGTGAGCGGCCGGTCTGTATTTGGGATCTGAACCCTCGGCGGGAGCGCCACCGCGCTCCCAAGCGGCGCACTGTAGCAGTGCGCCACCGGGCCGGCCCGAAAAGAGGCTTATTTGGCTTACGATTCTGGGACAGCTGCTTCTGGCACGGGCCTCAGGCTGCTTCTACTCAAAAGTGGCAGGCAGCCAGTGGGTACAAGCAGATCACATGGCGAGAGGAAGCAAGAGAGAGAAAGATGGGAGGTGCCAGGGTCTTTTGAACAACCAGCTCTCGCGTGAATCAATAGAGCAAGAACTCACTTACTACCCCCACCCTCCAGAGAGAGCATTAATCCATTCATGAGGGATCCGCCCCCATGACTCAAACAGCTTCTTGCACAGCCACATTGGGGATCAGATTTCCACATGAGTTTTGGCAGGGACAACACATCCAAACTCTATCATTACTTAACTGTGTATGTTTGCCAAAACTTATCAAACTGTATACCTAAAAAGGCTGAATTTTATGATATGTAAATTATACCTCAGTAAATCTGAATTTTTTAAAAAAGAGGTATTCTTCTTATAGCTTTTTGAATGAATGCTTCTTGTACTTTTTCCTTTTTAAAATTTAGAGTTTCCTCATAAAAAATGATACAGATATAGCTAAAGCTGTATCCCTCTTATCTTTTCTATCACTTTCCCCCTTTCCAGAGATAACCATTGTTCTGAAATTGATGTATATCATTTCCATGTATGCATTTTTACTTATAGGACATATATATATGTATCTATAAATAGTATATATACAACTATTTTTTGTTTAAAAGTTACACAGATGATATTATTCTGCATGTATGTTTTGCAGCAAGCTTTAATCACTTGAAATTGTGTTTTTGAGATTCATCCATGTTAATATATACAGATTTAATTCATTCATTTTAATTTATGTAAAGTATTCCACTGTATAAGTAAATTAAAGTTATTTAACCATTTTTACACTAAGGGAACAGTTGTTCCCATTTTTTATCTTTTGTTGTCAGAAACAATGATCCAAAAACATCCTTCTACAAGTCTCCTTTTGCACATTCATAAGAATCTCTTTAGCTGAAGCACCTAGAAATGTTATCACTGCTGTGAAGGGTATGACTTCAACTTTACTAGGTATCAGTAAATTTATCTCAAAATGGTTGTACCAGTCATTGTGAAAAACAGTATGGAGTGGCCTCAAAAAATTAAAAATAGAACTACCAAAAATAGATCCAGCTATCCCACTACTGGGAATATAACCAAGAGAAATTAAATCAGTTCGTTGAAGAGATACATGAAGTCCTATGTTTATTGCAGCATTATTTACAATAACCAAGATATAAAATCAACCTAAGTGTCCACCAGTGGATAAATGGATAAAGAAATGTGGTGTATGTACAAAATTGAATATTATTCAGCCATGAAAAAGAAGGAAATCCTGTCATTTGTGACAACACGGATGAACCTGGAGGACATTATGTTAAGTGAAATAAGCCAGACACAGAAAGACAAATACTGCATGATCTCACTCATATGTGGAATCTAAAAAAGTTGGTCTTGTCTTATAGAGGTAGAGGGTAGATTGGTGGGTTCCCAGGGACTGTGGTGGTTGGGGAGTGGGGTTGGAGAGATTTTCTCAAAGAATGCAAAATTTCAGCTAGATAGGAGGAATAAATTTAAGAGATCTGTAGTGACTATATATAGTTAACTATATACTGTATTCTTCAAAAATGCTAAGAGAATGGTTGGAGAGTGTTATTACCCCAAAAATGATAACTGTGTGAGATAATACATACGTTAATTAGCTAGATTTAATCATTCCACAATATATATATATATATCAAAGCAATATATTGTATATGGTATATACATACAATTTTATCTGTCAATAAAAAAATAATTTATATTCCACCAGCAATGTGTAAATGTTTCTGTTTCCCCACATCTAATATTTCATATAACAAGATTTATTAAGCTTGGAGATAAATAAGATCTAATATACATGTTATGGATTACTAGTAAGATCATGCATAATTTATCTCATATCACCCCCTACCTTTTTTCCACCCCAGACTGATCCTTCTTCCATGTTATTCATCTAAGTAAATGGCAGCACTAATTATTCCAGATGCTCAAGTCAGAAATCCCTGAGTTCTCATCCCTCCCCCCCCACATCCATCCTCCAAGTCTCCTTTGCCTTTATTTCTTCCCCACAACATTCTAATGACCTCCTAGTCTCCTCCCTCCAATGTACTCTGCACCCCCTCCGGCTGATTCTCCTCATTGGAGCAAGTATTATCTTTCTGAAATACAAATCTGATTATGTCATTGCCCTGCCCCGGACACCCTCCAGTCGCTTTCCATTGTCCATGATCTTTGGTGTGGTTTATGAGTCTCATCACAAGCTGGCCTCTGTGCCTACAGCCTCCTATTTCTCCACTCCCTTCCTCAAAATCCTCACTCCAGTTTTTCTGAATGACTTTGATTTTCAGGATGTTTCTCTGCCTGGAACACTCTTTCTCTTTTCCCCACTGGCTAATCCCTCTTTGTTCTCAGATGAGGCATCATTTCTTTCCAGAAGCTTTTCCTGATCCTCTAAAACTGTGTTTGGTGACTGTGTGTGAGTGTAGTGTATGTGCGTGTGTGTGTGTAATGAGGGACAGCATAGCATAAAGGCAAAGTCTGTGGCTAAAGACTGAGCATAAAAGGTGCCTGGGTTAGAATCCTGGCTCTGCCATTTCCTAAGTGTGGCACTCTGTGCAAACTCACTTCTCCATGACTCAGTTTTCTCACCTGTAAAATGGCAATACTAACAGTACCCACTCACAGAAATTGTTGTGAGAATCAAATAAATTAATATACGTATAATGTGCTTAGAACAGTGACTGTCACAGAGTAGAGGTTCATTGAATATTAGCTATATAAAAAATAGCATTATTTCCTTTATGTTATAATTTTTCATTTGCTTGTTTATATTCTGTACTTTAGGTTCTAGAAAGGTAAAGATTATGTGCCTTTTTTGGTCATTGTATCCTTTAAGGCTAGTGTAGAGCTTGATCCATAGTGAACGTTCAATCAGAATTTACAGATTGATTGAAAGAATATGTGTGTAAATAAAAGAGAGATTCATGAGGCCAATCTGACTGAAAAAGTGTTCTTCTCTAGCTATTTCTAATTCTATCAATAGAATTGCTCTTGTTTCTGGGTCTTTAGCAAGTTTCTCTTGTTCGAGCACCATGTGATCTGCACATTGTGGATCTTCCCAGCACTTGCTTGTTGGGTACTCCCCCTAGCCCTTGTTCTTAACACTTCACTGATGGGATAATGATCTCAGCCCTTCACAGTGAATCCTGGCTTCATTCTACTCATGGGACTTTTAGAAGCCCAGCAGCAGCAGCAGCATTGATAGTGATCAATATCATTATAATCATCAATCGGTATTGAAATCGATCAAATATTTCTGTGCATCTATTGAGATGATCATATGATTTTTAAGATCCTATTTTCTATTAATATGGTAAAGTACAGTGATTGATTTATTCTTTATTCCTGGAATAAACCCAAGTAGGTTGTGATATACTATTCTTGTACATTTCTGTATCCAGTTCGCAAGTATTCTGTTTAGGAATTTTGCATCTACATTGATGAGTATAATTTGCCTATAATTTTGCTTTTTCAAAATGTGTTTATCAGGTTTTGGTGTCAAAGTTATGCTAGCTCATAAAACAACACAGGGCATGTTCCCTCTTTTTCTACTCCCTAGAAGAGTTTTGAGATTATGATTATTTCTTCCACAGATGTTTGGTAGAATTTGCTGTGAAACTATCTGGGCCTGGGATTCTCTTTGTAGAAAAAATTGTAATTTCAGATTGATTTTTAATCATCATTATTCTTAAGTTATTTTTTCAAATCCATTTGCTAACCATTTGAAACAGGATGCTTTGGATTTTTAAAAATTCTTATGTTAATTCTGGTAAGTTGTATACTTTTTAGAAAGTTGTAGATATCACCTAAATTTTAATGTTTATTGGCGCAATATGCCATGGTTTATTAATTTTCAAAGAACCGATTTTTTGGCTCTACTGTATATTTGTTTTCTATTTTATTGTTTTCATCTCTTATCTTTATTATCTTCTTTCCATTCTATGTCAGTTGAATTTTCTTTTTTTTTTTTCTGACTTCTTAACATGGATGCGTAGTGCATTGTTTTTCAACTTTTTTTCTTTTCTAATATGTACAATTAAATAAATGATGACTTTTTAGGAGAAAGAGATCCCTGTAGGCTGGAGTAGATAGGGAGAGAATCATAGGAAAGATGGGGCCTCTGTTTTCAGAGCGAGGAAAAGAAGTGTGTAACAGGCTGTGAGAATGTTATAAACAAAAACCTAGTGACCAGAATGCATTTTAAATGTTTTTATTATAGAAAGTTTCAAACATATGCACAAGTAGAGAGCATAATATAGTGAATCCCTACGTAGCTAATACCCACTTTCATCTAATATCAACTCATGTCCTCTTGTTTTATGTATTATCCCCTCCTCCTTGCAGCAAATCCTGGACATTGTGTGATTTCATCTGCAAATATTTCAGTATACATGTCTAAAAGGTTTGGACTCTTTTTTGTTTGTTTAAAATGAAACCGAAAAGCAACCAAGATGTCTTTCAGAAGGTGAGTGGATAAATAAACTGTGCTATACCCAGATAGTGGAATGTTAATCAGCACTCAAAAGAAATCAGCTATCAAGCCATGAAAACACATGGAGGAAATCAAAATGCACATAAATGAGTGAAAGAAGGCACTCTGAAAAGGCTACATATTGTATGATTCCAGCTATATGTCATTTGAGGAAAGGCACAACTATGGAGACAGTAAAAAGATGAGTGGTTGCCAGGGGTTAGGGGGGAGCAAGGGATGAATAGGTGGAACACTTAGGATTTTTAGGGCAATGGAAATGCTCTGTATGATACTATAATGGTGGATGCGTGTCATTATACATTTGTCCAAACCCACAGATTGTGCAACACTGAGAGTGAACCCTAACACAAACTATGGATTTTGAGTGATAATGAGGTGTCAATGTAGGTTCATCAGTTATAGCAAATGCACCACTCTGGTGGGAGATATTGATAATGGTGGAAGCTGTGCATGGGTGTGGGCAGAGGGTATGTGGGAAATCTTTGTGCCTTCCTCTCAATTTTGCTGAACCTGAAAATGCTCTAAAAAATAAAGTCAGTTAAAATAATTACAATCATTTTGGAAAAACAAAACAAAAAAGTAAAACTAGCCTGTTGGGGATCTTGTAATGAGGTGCTAATAAGAGTGACATTTTCATGGTACATTGGCCTGAGGACTCATGAATATTCAAAAAAGTCACCTGTCAATACCAGAGGAATAGGATTTAGACAAAGATGTTGATGCCATAGAGGTCATTGGAAATGTGTCCCCATAAGTGTCTAGGAATCTTATCGTTTAGATGAGTTGGGTAGGAGGCAGTGCTCCAAAGATGAACACAGCCTCGCATAGCCAATGGGCCATTTAGAAGGGCTCTTGTTTAAAGGGCATGATGCTATATATAAATTACAGATGTACACTTTTGTGTTAGACTGGCTTCTTCTCGAACTTTGGCTTTTTGTAGTTTACCTTTGTATCCTATGACCAGGGTAGATTTTGCCATCCTGCGGGAGTCATGTTCCTTCTCTGCTCCAGGGGGTAGGCATGGTTTTAAAAAAAGGATTTTGGAATCAGATAGAACTAGGTGTGGATCCTATTTCTCCTGTCAAAGACAAGACACTTAGATACTGTTCTAGCCTTTTACCTCATCAATAAATAGGTGAGTTATGGCTATCTAGCAAGGCAGTTGTGAGAATTAAGAAGCATATATGTGAACTAGATGGGGGCGTGTTTGCCATTAGTAGTTCCTTTCAGTTTAAGATCAAACCTGCCCTTGTACAGGTTACCAGAACCTTAATATCTCTGGACTTGGTCAACAGAAATTCCATAAATTAAACTCTGTTTCTGGCATTTATTACCATTAGATCATATCTCTGGGTTGTCTGCTTTTAAAATATTCTCCATATTTCTTAATTTCTGAATCCAAAAGTTCTCCTAAAGTTTCTAGTTTTTCTCCACAGTTCTGCCCTGGTTGGTGGAGAGTTCTTGTCCTTGGGTACACATGGGAATGTTAGAAATTCTTATTTAACTGAACATCCTGGCTTTGAACTATCAGCTATCTCAGAATGCATTAGCACTCTGAGAACTCCACATTTATATTTCATCATATCCTCCTTAACCCATTTTGAGTTCTTAAGCTAATCATAATAATTCGGAGAGGATATATTATTTTCCAATAGCACCATGGAGAATCAGAGTTACCAGGATGAGGGAAAGAGGTCTGAAAGAGAGTTTGAAAACCCCAAAGGAAGCACTCATTTGCTTCACAAATTTGCCTGCAGTTAGCCTTCCCAGTGACCAGACTGATGCTTCACTGGGGGTTTCTAGTATCTCTTTAGTATCTGTGGCTTCATTTTCCATTTTCAGAATGATAGATGCAGTGTCAATGGTCAATATCCTCTGAATGGAGTAAGAATAAATATTCATGTAATTTATTAATAATAACGTCACAATGCACACCCCACGCCATGGGGTCAGGGAGTCAGGAGAGTACTGTAGTTAAACTCAAGAGTTTTAGAGCCAGACAGCCTGGGTTTGAAGCCCAATTTCACTATTTACTACTCATGTGACTTGGGGCAAGTCACTTAATCTTTTAAGTTTTACTTTCTTCATCTGTGAAATGGCAAGAGTAACATCTACTTCATGAGGCTGTTAGAGTATTAAATGAAATAATCTCTGGTATTTAATTGTTCATAATCTTTTTATGATTGTTCTTAAACATATTAATGGAGATTAAAATATTAAATTAGGTGTGAAATCTGTAGCACAATAGGCGATTAATAAATGTCAGAAGTTGATGATTAATTACTTTCTCTCTTTTTTTTTTTTAATTTTTATTTTGTCAATATACAATGTATATGATTATTAT
>NW_007738014.1:0-286 GCF_000696425.1 Galeopterus variegatus
TCAAATCCATCAGATGGGAGAAAAAACAGAATACAGAGCACCTCCGGGGAAACTCTAACCCTAAAGATCTGTGACTAACCTGCTCCTCGATACAGGCCGCGGTAAGAAGCCTCAGCATTTTCGCCTGTTTTTCTGAAATCTAAATATGTAGTTCACTGGCTAATTTGCTGTTACAACGTGGCCTATTTATCTATATTCTCTTGAGGTAAGTAATCTCAAAGAAACCTAAAATCTGAGTTTAGACTTTGACCTTTCACATCAGCCTTCTCTGCCCCTCCCTTCAACT
>NW_007738014.1:994-1375 GCF_000696425.1 Galeopterus variegatus
CCCTTCAACTGGCTTTATTTTGGGCACCAGAAGGAAACAAGTCACATGCACAAAAGTAAACCTGACCTTCATTTCTGCTTGGGTGTGGCATGTGGGGGGCTGGAGGAATCTGTGCTATTCATTATTTTAAAAACAGGTGCCAGGGAGGGCAGCGCCACCACTTCAGAAGTGCTGTGGGTGCTGCACCACCTGGTCTTCCCCAGCCGAGGCAGAGCCAGCCAGAGCTCATCTCAGCCAGGCCTGAGCAAGCCAAGAAGACTAGCTCCACTTTGGCTTTAAGAAGAAAAAATGGAAAAATACTTTAAATAATAACTCACATGTTTCTTTACTTTGCGGTTTCACTTGATTGTACCGTCTCAGGTCGTTTTTCCCTCGACGGTA
>NW_007738014.1:2251-2890 GCF_000696425.1 Galeopterus variegatus
GCTCCGCTGGCATCCGGCGACCGCACGCTCTCCTGAAAAGAGCAGCACACAGAGTGCAAGTAAGAGTAGGCTAGTCACGCCCTCGCACACGGAACTCGGGACACACACGAGCTGCTTCCCGGCCGCCTTCCCACTGCATGTGTCTTCCTTTAGGGAGCAAAAAAAATATCTCTAGGCTCTGGAATGACTGAAAATAACATAAAAGCTAGACTGTGCTATGCAGGATGTCAGCTGTTACTGAAAACTCAGCCTCATATGTTCTTGATGAGACATTATCTTGAGGATTTTTATTTAGGAACTAAAAGGAGTCTAGGAAAACATAAGTCGTTAAATATCTTAGAACTACCAGTGCTTACTCTGAACAAGGTCTCGTGTTACTTCCAGCATTCTGAAAGACTGCAACCCCACCTGCACATGCTCTCAATTAACATTTTAGTGAACTCGTGCACGGTGAACGCCTCTATAGATATGACCCGTTTCTAGGATCAAACGTGTTGGTTCTGAAGATCCATAAGCAAAGCTGGAGAAAGGAAAAACGGGGTCGAGCGAACACCCAGTTCTGTGAACCAAGATAAATGCTTCTCTGCATCTTACCTGGGAATAATTTTTAATGTTCCACCAAAAATAATTAGATATTCT
>NW_007738014.1:4499-5474 GCF_000696425.1 Galeopterus variegatus
AGACGACCCCCGCAGTGGCCCTGGACCCTCAGGGCGCTGCGCCCCGGTGGTCGCAGTGGGCACTGCCTTCTCTCCTGAACCCCCAGATTACCCACGCCCAGGACCTCCGAGGCTGTGACGGTCCTGGAGGAGGCAAACACAGAGGGGAGAGTTGCAGGGCTGGTGCGGCGCCAGGCTCCCGGGAGCGTTGCAGAGGCGTGGGCCACGCTCGGGCCACACTCGGGTGAAGGGCTGCAGAGCGCCACAGCTGGGTGGGAGGAAGTGGCGCATCCGGGGGCGCTGGCCCAGCCACTCCCTGCCGTGTCCTCGGTTACTTTGCTGTGTGTTCACCTGAGCGGGCGCCCTTCTGAAGTCCGTGTGCAGACCGGGACCCCAGAGGCTGCCCTGGAGCGTGCTTGGCTCCAGGCAAAGTGACTCGCAGAGTCTTCCCTTCCGTCCTGTAGATCCCGCTAGCTCTGCCTCTTCTTCCTTCAGCTGGATTCCCAGGTTGTGTCGCACAGAGCAGCAGCCACACGTGTGAATATATGACTCTGTCTCTCACACACACACAGCCAGACTCTGGTTAAAATATTTGGAAAACGCCACATACCCTGGGAGTCGCAAAGCACATTAACATAGAATCCTGTTAAAGCCTTCCCCTAGTGGCACATTAAAGAACGTGTTCATTTTACTTCGACCCCACATTCCCCCAGTGAATTTTCCATAGAAACTTTTTCGCTGGAGCATCCAATCTCACGCCATCTGTGTCGCGTGGAGTACTACAGCCTGGGCGTCGCTGATGTGACCATGCCCCTCGTCTACTGTCTACACCACGAGGCAATCCTGCACTGTGGGACTTAAGCCAGGGGAGACAGGCGCCGGGGAGCCCAGTGGGACATGCATCCCTGCCATCTCAGAGCCAACAGCAAGCTGGAATGCACCCCCACACCACCCTCCCACTCCTGCATCCCCATGGGCTGGCTCTGCCTTCACCCC
>NW_007738014.1:7496-7715 GCF_000696425.1 Galeopterus variegatus
TTTCCAATTTGCATCAGCCTAATCTCTAAGAGGCTCAGGCAGAGAAGTCTGCCTGGGGTGTTAGCTCCACAACAGCAGGGGCTTTTGTCTGTTTTAAAGAGTTCTGTAACCTCAGCATCTACAACAGTGCTGGGCACATAGTAGGTGTTGAGTAGTTATTTGTGTAATGGATGGATGGATAGATGGAAGGATGAGAAGATGGGAGGATGGATGGATGGA
>NW_007738014.1:8974-12056 GCF_000696425.1 Galeopterus variegatus
TTTCCAAAGAGAGTAGGAAAACAGACACCTGCTACTCAACAAGCAAGGCTGTGATGGAAGCGGGTCACATGCTGTCCACAGGCGCCCTGGATGCCTGGCTGGTGGTGTCATGCATGACGGGTGATTAGTGCCCTCAGGGAGGTGCCTCGCTAACTCCTACATCAGCGAGCAGACTCCTATGGCCTTGGGATCTAATTGCTTGACTGAGCAGTCAAACTACCCTAGAAAAGAAAAATTCCTGTTACTGTTCCATAGAGTAGACTCTACCTCATCTTCCACCCTGAAAAACCCTTCCAATTTGGAAATTGAAAGGACCCTGGTTCAGTTTTCCTCTTTGTAAAGAACACATGATCTAGATTCAGAAAGATTCATGTATACACAAGTCTGCAATTTATCTGCTGTATAGTTTTCTATAAGTCACTGCTATGGTTTGAATGTGACTCTCAAAAGTCCATGTGATGGAACTTGGTCCCCAATGCAGCATTGTTGAGAGGTGGGAATGTGGGGAGATGACTGGGTCTTGAGGGCTTTTCCTTCATGAATGGATTAATTAATCCATTTGTAGATTAATGGGTTATCAAGGGAACACTTTAGTTATCATGAGAGTGGGTCTGTTATACAAGCCAGTTTGGTGGTCTCTCGTGACCCCCTCACCATGTGATGCCCAAGCCCCAGGACTCTGCAAAGTCCCCACAAGCAAAGAAGGCCCTCGCCAGATGCAGCCCCTAGACCCCGAACTTCACAGCCTCCAGAACTATAAATACTAAATTTCTTTTCTTTATAAATTTCCCGGTCTCAGTTATCCAGTCATAGCAACAGAAAAGAGACTAAGACACTTACTTTCTCTGCATTTTCCTGATACGAACATGGAAGATTCATCTACTTAGTAATATGGTGCTGTGTGTTTTATGCACAAAGACTCTTTGTGCCCATAAACTCTTCCCTCCCTGGCTCTTTTCATCACAAAATTCTTATCTTTTAGAGGAGATTATGTTAGGGAGTGGGAAGGAGGCAGAAACAGAGAGGAAAAGTGGACAGGCCCCTGAGTGGGGAAGGACAGGGAGACCTCCAGGCCCTGCAGCAGTGGGCCCCTAGAGGTGGCAAGGCCTCAGTGGAACACGGCAGGATGATGGCGGGACCCCCAACCTTGCAGACCCAAGGAAGGCTTCCTGAGCCCACATGCGGCAGGGAAGCAACAGACCACAGGCTTTCAAGACACCAGGCTGAAGGGGACAGTGGATGTTTCAGCAGCCATTATCAAGTACAAAGGCTGGAGAAAATTCTCCACAGGTCTGGTGCACATGAGACCCCTGGGAATCTAGGACCTTCCCTTGAATCCCAGAGGACACCCCAATAATGACTGAGAAAGAACTCCCAGCTGATGCTATAGAACAGGGAATAGAGTGAAACCAAATCCTACAGAAGTGGGAAACAATGGAGTAGGACGTTCTGCAGACTGAGAACTTTCGTGGAACGGTATTCACGTGTGCCACCTGGGTCAACGCACTGATTCCACAGGCCTGTCCGAAGATAGCCAAGTGGAAGAGAGCTACAAGATGTAAAACATCATGCAAACGTCATGCCATTTTTGATGTGAAGACAGCTCAGCAGACATGGACAGCAGTCTCTATCACAGGGAGGAGGACACTGACTGGTCCAAGGACATAACCTTTCCCATTTTTCTCCCGGACGGTTTTAAGATGAAACACACTTTACAACAAAGTAGGAAAGTTAGAGGCTACTTGGCAATTTATCATTTAATCGTCTCTACTCAAGGGAAAAAAATATTTCAAACAAAAATCAAGTAAAGTATGAAGTTTTTAATTCAAAGGAGCAAAAACTTTCTATTCTACATTACAGGATTATGCTGTAAGAAGAAAACTGGCATAAGTCTAAAAAGTTTCACTGCCTGCTGGCCTGCCTTGTTACAGGCATACAGCTAACGGGCACCTGCTCATCTTACAACCAAACTTCTCCACATAAAGTGATACCAGCAACTACTCACAGGAAATAAGAAATTGGAACCAAAACATTTGAAGTGTTTTTATTGGATGGTGGGCAGGTAGGAGGGGCAGTTGATGGAACGTGTGTACACGCACATGTGTATGTGTGGATGTGCGTGCATGCGTGTGTACATGCTAAGGAGTTCCTTCATAGATAACAGTTTAGCTTTTTTTTAAAATACGTATGAATATAGAGATAGATAGATTATCAGGAAGTGTTCAAACTTAGAAAACTCTGAGAATCTAGTGCCACAGGCTTTTTCTGAGAGAATTTGTGTCCAAAATGGTCATGTCAAACACATTTTCCGTAGCAGTGCTTCCAATATGCAGATGCCCACCCACGTGACTTTAATGGTATGGGCAGAGTTCTTTTAAATAAATAAATAGGATTCTTTCATTAAAAAAAAAGCTGCAAGAGAGAAGCATCAAGTCACCTTTAAGGGAGCCCCAATCAGACTAACATCAGATTTTTCAACACAAACCCTAAAAGCCAGAAGAAAATGGGATGATATATTCAAAATACTAAAAGACAAAGATTGCCAGCCAAGAATACTTTACCCAGCAAGGCTGTCCTTCCAAAATGAAGGGCAAATAGTATTTCTCAGACAAACAAAAACTGCAAGAGTTCACTAGCACATGGCCAGCCTTACAAGAAATTCTCAAGGGAGTACTGGGTTTGATACCTTAAGAACAACCACCACTGCCATAAATAATTAAGAAAAAACAAAACCCACTAGTAAAATAAAAATGGTAACAATAAAGAGAAAAAAAAAGTTTATCTACCACCCCAAGAAACCAACAAATACCAAAGACAAACAGTAAATCAGAAAGAAAGGAACAAAAGATACTTCAGACATCCAAAAAAAAAAAAATCAATAAAATGCTAGGTGTAAATCAACACTTTTCAACAACAACTCAATGTAAAAGGATTAAACTCCGCACTCAAAAGACACGGACTGACTGACTGGACTAAAATGGTGGACCCAACTATATGTTGCCTTCAAGAGACTCACCTCATCTGTAAAGACACACATAGACTAAGAGTGAAGGGATGGAAAAAGATACACCATGCAAATAGA
>NW_007738014.1:13093-15433 GCF_000696425.1 Galeopterus variegatus
TAAGGGGGAAATTTATCACATTAAATGCTTACTTCAGAAGAATGGAAAGATGGCAAATAACAACCTAATACTTCACCTTAAAGAACTAGAAAAACAAGGGCCAAACCCATGGCTCACTCAGGAGAGTGTGGCGCTGGGAGTGTAGTGGTGCTGGGAGGGCTGAGGCTGTGGGTTTGGATCCTATATAGGGATGGCCGGTGCACTCACTGGCTGAGCGCAGTGCGGGCGACACCACTCCAAGGGTTGCAATCCCCTTACCGGTCACAAAAAAAAAGAACTAGAAAAACAAGAACAATCCAAACCCAAAGCTAGGAGATGGGAAGAAATAATTAAGATCAGAGCAGAACTTAATGAAATAGAAACCCAAAAAATGATACAAAAGATCAATGAATCAAAAAGTTGGTTTTTTGAAAAGATTAATAAAATTGACAAACCATTAGCAAGGCTAACTAAAAAAAGAAGAGAGAATACCCAAATAACAAGAATCAGAAATGAAAAAGGTGATATTACAACTGATATCTCAGAAACACAAGGAATCATTAGAGACTACTATACACAACTATACACCAACAAATTTGAATATCTGGAGGAAATGGATAAATTTCTGGACACACACAAACTACCAAAACNTATCCTTGATGAACATATATGCAAAAATCCTCAATAAAATATTAGCTAACAAAATACAGCAACACATACACAAAATTATATACCATGATCAAGTGGGATACATCCCAGGGATGCAAGGTTGGTTCGATATACACAAATCAATAAACGTGATACACCACATCAATAAAATCAAAGACAAAGACCATATAATCATCTCTATATATGCTGAAAAAGCATTTGACCAAATTCAACATTTGTTCATGGTAAAGACTCTACAAGTTAGGTATAGATGGAAAGTATCTCAACATAATTAAAGCCATATATGATAAGCCCACTGCCAATAACATCCTGAAAGGGAATAGGAACGAGACAAGGATGACCACTCTCACCACTCCTATTCGACATAGTGTTGGAAGGACTAGCCAGAGCAATCAGAGAAGAGAAGGAAATAAAGGGCATCCAGATTGGAAAAGATAAATTTAAACTGTCCCTATTTGCACATGACATGATCCTATGTCTTGAACAGCCTAAAGCCTCTACCAAAAAACTCTTAGAGTTGATAAATGATTTCAGCAAAGTTGCAGGATACAAAATCAACACACAAAAATCAGTAGCATTTCTATACTCCAACAGTGAACATGCAGAAAAATAAATCAAGAAAGCTAGCCCATTTACAATAGCCACCAAAAAAATATAATAGGTAGGAATAAAGTTAACCAAGGATGTGAAAAATTTCTATCAAAAAACTTCTACAGCTAGTTAGTAACTTCAGTAACATTGCAGGATACAACATAAATGCCCCCTAATCAGTTGCATTTATATACTCAAATAATGAACTAATAGAAAGAGAAATAAAGAAAGTAAGCCCATTTACCATTATCATGAAAAAAATAAAACACCTAGGGATCAATTTAACCAAGGAGGAGAAAGACCTCTACAGTGAGAACTACAAACCACTGTTGAGAGAAATTAAAAAGGACACAAGAAGATGGAAAGATATCCCATGCTCTTGGATTGGAAGAATTAACATTGTGAAAATGTCCATATTACCCAAAGTGATCTACAGATTCAATGCAGTCCCCATCAAAATTCCAATGACATTTTTCTCCGAATTGGAAAAAACTACCCTAAAATTTAGGTGGATTAACAAAAGACCATGAATAGCCAAAGCAATTCTGAGCAATAAAAATAAAGCTGGAGGCATAACTCTACCTGACTTTAAACTATACTTCAAAGCTATAATAAGCAAAACAGCATGGTACTGGCATAAAAACAGACACACAGATCAATGGAATAGAATAGAGAATCCAGAAACCAGCCCATACACCTACAACCATCTGATCTCTGACAAAGGCACCAAGTCTACACAATGGGGAAAAGACTGCCTCTTCAGCAAATGGTGCTGGGAAAACTGGATATCTATATGCAGGAGAATGAAACTAGACCCATACCTCTCACCATATACCCAAATCAACTCAAAATGTATTAAAGAATTAAATATACACCCTGAAACAATAAAACTCCTTAAAGAAAACATAGGGGAAACACTCCAGGAAGTAGGACTGGGCACAGACTTCATAAATACAAGCCCAAAAGCATGGGCAACCAAAGGAAAAATAAACAAATGGGATTACATCAAACTAAAAAGCTTCTGCACAGCAAAAGAAACAATTAACAGAGTTAAAAGACAACGAAAAGAGTGGGAGAAAATATTTGCAAAATATACATCTG
>NW_007738014.1:16254-16509 GCF_000696425.1 Galeopterus variegatus
GATCAATGGAATAGAATAGAGAATCCAGAAACCAGCCCATACACCTACAACCATCTGATCTCTGACAAAGGCACCAAGTCTACACAATGGGGAAAAGACTGCCTCTTCAGCAAATGGTGCTGGGAAAACTGGATATCTATATGCAGGAGAATGAAACTAGACCCATACCTCTCACCATATACCCAAATCAACTCAAAATGTATTAAAGAATTAAATATACACCCTGAAACAATAAAACTCCTTAAAGAAAACATA
>NW_007738014.1:17095-35977 GCF_000696425.1 Galeopterus variegatus
GGATTACATCAAACTAAAAAGCTTCTGCACAGCAAAAGAAACAATTAACAGAGTTAAAAGACAACCAACAGAGTGGGAGAAAATATTTGCAAAATATACACCTAACAAAGGATTAATATCCAGAATATACAAGGAACTCAAACCACTTTACAGCAAAAAAACAAGTACCCAATTAAAAGACAGGCAAAGGAGCTGAATAGGCATTTCTCAAAGGAAGATACACGAATGGCCAACAGACACATGAAAAAATGCTCAGCATCACTCAGCATTTTGGAAATGCAAATCAAAACCACGCTGAGATACCATCTCACTCCAGTTAGGATGGCTAAAATCCAAAAGACTGTGAATGATAAATGCTGACAAGGTTGCAGAGAAAAATGAATCCTCCTATACTGTTCGTGGGACTGCAAAATTGTGCAGCATTTATGGAAAATGGTTTGGAGGTTCCTCAAACAATTACAGATCGATCTACCATATGACCCAGCTATTCCACTGCTAGGAATATACCCAGAGGAATGGAAATCATCATATTGAAGGCATACCTGTATGCCAATGTTTACTGCAGCACTATTTACAATAGCCAAGAGTTGGAACCAGCTCAAATGTCCATCATCAGATGAGTGGATACAGAAACTGTGGTATATCTACACAATTGAATACCACTCTACTATAAAAAAGAATGAAATACTACCATTCACAACAACATGGATGGACTTAGAAAAAATTATATTAAGTGAAAAAGTCAGGCACAGAAAGAGAAATACCACATGTTCTCACTTATTTGTGGGAGCTAAAAATAGATAAATAAATACACAAACAAATAGGGGGCAGAGAAGAAGATACAACAGTCACAATTTTTTGAACTTGTTAAGACAAGCAAACAGATATAATATTTATGGAGGGGGGAGAGGGGAGGGAAGATTCAGTAAAGGGGCATGAAAATCAACTGTATTGTATATTGATAAAATAAAATGAAAATAAAAAATAAGAAAAACAAGACTTGCTCAACATGTTCCTCTGATAGATACAGAAATTGCTTCCTTTCTGTACTGCATTATTTTATAAATCTCCTTCCCAGACAGGGGTACAATTTGGCCTCAAAATCAGAAAACAGAAATTCTCAACTGGAAGGTGACAGCCAAGCTGTTTTCACCAAACAGTGCATTTTCTACAAGAAACAGAGCTGTTTCTTCCTCATTGGACAGGACAGAATGACAACATTCTGAAAGAGGGGTGGTCAGAGGGCAAATGTGCAATTAACTTAAGAAAAGGAGAATGGCTGAAATTTCCCATAGGATTTTCAATGCAGCCACAAAAAGATAGGGATGGAACGAGCTCCCCAGCCCCCAGTACAGAATGTTTCCAGACTGACCATCACGGGATGTGCTTGATTTGGGGGAGGAGGACCTCTTCTATGCATGTTGGCTAAATTATTAAAAAAAAATTCCAAATTAAGTAGATAGAACTTAACTAGTCTACTTTTCAATTTCTATGTCTTCCTGACCTGGGGATGAAGGGTTTGGGAGTTGAGCATGATCACATTTAATGGCAACATAGGCCATGTAAACTGACAAGCCATGGCTTGTCTCTGCTCTCCTGCATGAAACAGACTCAGAGGGTGTCAGTTAGTTTTGCTGCATAACAAACCACCAACATTTATTGGTTTCCAACAATCACTTGTTAATCCCACACCTGGAACCCAAAAAACCATAATCAGCACCATGAATACAGGAGAAAGAACAGCATTGGTAGAGTTGACATGCAAACAAGAAAGAGAAAGAAACTATACCATGCCACCTCAAAAAACCAATGAACACCAAAGATAAACAATAAAAGGGAAAGAAAGGGGAAAAAAAAAGATATTTATTTATTTATTTATTTATTTTTGTCTTTTTCCGTGTCCGGCAACGGATCGCAACCCTCAGTGTCGCCCCCGTACCGGACCGGGACCGGCAACGGGATCGCAACCCTCGGTGCTGCTCCCGCGCCTCGCTCAGCCAGTGAGCGGGAACCGGTCTGTATGTGGGATCCGAATCCTCGGGCGGGAGCGCCGCCACACTTCCCAAGTGGCGCACTGTGCGCCACCGGGCCGGCCCCCCCAAAAAGATATTTAAATCAACTATAACAAGCACAATTAAAAGTTGGGAATAAGACAATACCTTTCAATAACAACCCTAAAGGTAAATGTATTAAATCCCCACTCAAAAGACAGATTGATGGATTGGATTAAAAAGCTAGACCCAACTATATGCTGTCTACAAAAGACTCACCTCACGTGTAAAGACACACACAGACTAATAGTGAAGGGATCAAAAAAGATATACCACACAAATGGAAACCGAAAATGAGCAGGATTAGCTATTCTTATATTGGATAAAACAGACTTTAAACCAAAAACCATAAAAAGAGACAAAGAAGGCCATTATATTACAATAAAGGGATTTATTCAGCGAGAAGACATAACAATCATAAATATATATGCACCCCAACACTGGAGCACCCAGATATATAAAGTAAACACTATTAGACCTAAAGAAAGAGATAGACCCCAATAAGATAATACTTGGGGACCTGAACACACCTCTCAACATGGACATCTAGGCAACAAATCCACAGAGAAACATAGGATATAAACTACACTTTGGACCAACTGGACTTGGCAGATATCTGCAGAACATTTCATCAAACAACTGCAGAATATACATTCTTTTCATCAGCACATGGAACATTCTCCAAGATAGACCACATGTTATGTCACAACCCAAGTCTTAACAAATTTTTAAAAATTGAAATCATTTCAAGTATCTTTGTAGACCACAATGGATTAAAACTAGAAGTCAATAACAAGCAAAACTTTGGATATTATAAAAACTCATGGAAATAAAAAAACATGCTCCGCAATGACCAATGGCTCCAAGAAGATACTAAACAGGAAATCAAAAAGAAAAAAATGTTGAAGCTAATGAAAATAAAGACACGTCACACCAAAACTTGTGGGGTACAGCAAAGGCAGTACTAAGAGGGAAGGTTATTGCAATAAACACTTACATCAAAAGAAGAGAAAGATTTCAAATAAACAACCTAACGCTACGCCTCAAAGAACTAGAAAAACAAAAACGATCCAATTTCAAAATTACTACACAGAAAGAAATAATTAAGACCAGAGCAGAACTAAATGAAATAGAGACCCAAAAGAATGATACAAAGGAACAATGAAACAAAAAGTTGGTTTTTTAAACAAAATAAACAAACTGTTAGCTAGGCTAACTAAAAATTAAAGAAGGAGAGAGAAGACCCAAAAAACAAAAATTAGAAATGAAAAAGGAGACATTACATCTGATACCACAGAAATACAAAGAGTCATTAGATGCTATCATAAGCAACTACACACCAACAAATTTGAAAACCTGGAGGAAATGGATAAATTTCTGGACACATACAAACTACCAAGACTGAACCAAGAAGAAATAGAAAACCTGAACTGAACAATAACAAGCAACAAGATTTAAACAGTAATCAGCAGTCTCCCAACAAAGAAAAGCCCAGGACCAGATGGCTTTACTGCTGAATCTACAAAACCTTTAAAGAGGAATTAATATCAATTCTCTTCAAACTATTCCAAAAGATTGAAACAGAGGCCATTCTCCCAAACTCATTCTATGAGGCCAGCATCACTCTGATACCAAAACCAGACAAAGATACAAGAAAAAAAGAAAATTAGAGGCCAACACATTTGATGAACATATATGCAAAAATCCTCAGCAAAATATTAGCAATCAGACTACAGCAACATATCTGTATTAGTCCATTTCTGTTGCTTATAACAAAATACATGGAACTGGGTGATTTACAAGAAAATGAAATTTATTGCTTACAGTTTAGGAGGCTGGGAAGTCGAAAGGCCAGGGAACACATCTGGTGAAGGTCTTAGTGATGGTGACAGTGACCCGGTGGTCTCACATGGCAGAAATGGCAGAGAAGAGAGAAAAAGACTCTCACACGCTCTTCTTTTAAAGCCCTCAGAACCATGCCCTGGACCACCATTATTAATCCATTCACTACAGCACGGTCCTACAGACTGCTTCTTCAAGGCAACACCTTTCAATTACCATAATAGGATTTCCCACCCTCGCCACAGTCATACTGGGGGTCAAGTTTCTAATACATAAAAGTTGGGGGACACAATTCAAGCTTCAATGAGTTTGGGGGGGATATTCAATCCACAGAACAAAGTATGCATCTGACAAGTGATTAATGTCCAGAATGTATAAGAAACTTAAACAACTTAACAACAGAAAAACAAGTAACCCAATTAAAAAATGGGCAAAGGAGCTAAACAGGCATTTCTGAAAGGAAGATATACAAATGGCCAACAGACACATGGAAAAATGCTCAACATTACTCAGCACCAGGGAAATGCAAACCGAAACCACACTGAGATATCATCTCACCCCAGTTAGACTGGATATTATCAAAAAGACAGAGAATAATAAATGTTGGTAAGGATGCAGAGAAAGGGGAATCCTCCTACACTGTTGGTGGGACTGTAAATTGGTGCAGCCACTATGGAAAACAGTATGGAGGTTCCTCAAACAACTGCAGATAGAACTGCCCCATGATCCAGCAATCCCACTACTGGTTATGTGCCTGAAGGAATGGAAATCATCATGTCAAAGGGATACCTGCACTCCCACGTTCATCACAGCTCTGCTTACAATAGCAAAGACTTGGTACCAACCTAAATGTCCCCACAGATGACTAGATAAGGAAATTTGGGTATATACAGTCAATAAAAAAAGAATAAAATTCTGCTGTTGGTGGCAACATGGATGGACTCAGAAAATATAAGCCAGGTACAGAAAGAGAAATACCTCGTGTCCTCATAAAAAGAAGGAGAGATACAACAGTCATAATAATTTGTTGAACTTTCAAAAGGAGAGGACAGAACGGAGGCCAACAGAGGCGGGAAAGGGAGAGGGGGAGGGGTGGTTAGCGAGAAATTGGTAAATGGCTGCAAAATGATTACATGGTGTCGTGTGGAACATACTAATTATCCTGATTTCAGCAATACATATTGCACACAGGTATCGATATTCAACGTGGTATCCCACAATTAGAACAATCAATTATGTTTCAAGAAAAAAAGAAAAAGCAAAAACAATCACTTGTTTAGCAATTTGGGCTGAACTAAGCCTGGCTGACATGCGGCTTCAGGCCGGCTTCGCTGGCGGGAAGGAGGGAAGGAGGGACAGAGGGACGGGCGGCAGGCAGGCAGCCTGCACATGTGCACGGGGCCTGGGTGGCGTCTGGGGAGCACGCCCAGCGCTTCGGCCTGCCCGGCAACTGGCACAGTCACTTCTGCACGTGTGACTGGCCAGAGCAAGTTCACAAAGTCAAACTGCAGTCATTAGCCTTCACCTCTTCAGCTGCAGAGTCATAACGCACAGGGCAGGGGAACAATTTGTGGCCATTTTTGTAATCACCACAAGAGCAGGAAAAGCCACCCCTGCAGCCCTAGGTTTCTAGGTCTTAAGGGCAGAAGCTGACTCACGCGCAGTGCAGGAGGCCGGCGTCCAGGTCCAGGCGCCGCGGGGCTGGTTTCCGCGCCGCCCCCGTGGGCTTCGGACGCGCCTCCCGTGAGCGCGGCCGCCGCGTCTCTTCCTCTCCCTCATCGGTCCTTCTGCTCTCCTCCCTTTTCCTCAGCAGTACGGATTGGGCGAGAGTAGAGCCGGGGCTCGGGCCCACGCAGCCCTCTAGCCCACGGTCCACACTGGGTCCCAAACCCTCCACACACAGGTCTACAGCGAGGTAGTAGGAGAAGGTCCTGGGAGCCGTGGCTGAAGAAACAATAGGCCTCACTCAGAGCCGGGAGCAGCCGCCCCGCTGGCCTCCCGCACCCATGCCCTCAGCGCTTGTCCTCACGTCCGCAGTCCAAGGCTCCCGGCGCACACGCGTGATTGCGCTGCACAGTAACGAGGAGCACCTGGGCGCGTGGGAAGAGCAGCAGCAGACACTCAGCGAGATCCTGAACCTCCCAGGGGCCCTGACCGCTCCTGCATATTTTCCCAGCAACGGAGAAAGCAACTTTGTAGCAACCACCCTGGGGCAAACGGCGATGAGCTCCAAACCAGTCTTGGCCGGCTTGGGGAGTCTGCTACTGTCTCACGGCTGCCCCTAATTTCACCTTTTGACAACACAAGGCCACCCCCCCCTTCAGTCTAATTCTTAAATCTTCATCCCCAAGAGAACATGGGTGGCACGTAAGCCACCTGGTGCCGCAGTGCGCAGGCTGCTCATTCCCACCGGATTAGGCAGGAGAATAACCCAGCCTTGTCCCACGTGTCCGAGTTTCTCTGCCTCGATCCTTAAAAGTGGCAACGCCCAGTGCTCCGGGAGCTCGGTTTATTTTAGGTGGTGAGACTGACCTTGCTCCTGACTGTGCAACCCACAATAAACACCTCTCTGTCAGATGCTCGAATCTCTGTCTTTGTGTTTCTCTTGACACACGCAATAGACAAGGACTCTGGGTGTTTATCCACAACACCACTCGAGTCCTCATGTGGCATTCCCTCTGTGCACACGCATCCCTAGGTAGGAAACCACACGACTAGTGGATTCTTTTCTAATAAAATTACATTCTTTCGGCTAAAGATCAATGGAACTGAGAATGAAGAGTTTTGACCAGTCCTGATAATTAGATCATTTTTCGTTCAAAAGATACTCTCCTGGTGCCTTTAAGGACCTCTGAGTGTGTCCTCCGCCACCCAGGTGTTCAGTCTGGAGTAAACCTTCCCGGCAAGTGCATTTATTACAGGCACAGGCATGGTATCTGATACACTTTTTCCCTTAAAGTCTTCAAAAAACATCTGACACTCTAATAAATAAAAGCCTGCAAGTTGCCAAAGCAAAATACCATAACAGCAGAGAGCCCCATGTTTGTCCAGAATCTGCATTCCCACTGTCACGGTGACACTAGCCTCCTTTGACCTGCATGGGACAGCTGCTGTTGACTCACGGACCTGGCGCTGCCTCATTTCTGCTGAGATGGTGCTTTGAGGAAGTTGGCCAAATACCCTAAGTCAGTGCCTCGCCTTAAGGACATGAGTGCCAGCAGTGGAGAAAAGGATAGTCCCTATTTCATATAATGATGTTGGAATAAAATTAATGCTTCTTTTCTCTCGGCGAACTGTTTACATCTCAGCTGATGACTCAACACATGCCGAGAGATGTAAAAGGGCATTTTCTTTCCTTTTCTGTCTTCCAGGAGGGCACAGTGGCATCAGGCAGTAAAACAGGATGATAAAGGAAGAAATCTGTTTGTGATCAGTGATGGTCAGGGACCGGGAATACAACACAAATCCACTCTGAACCTGACCGCCGAGAAAATTCAGAAATACAGAGCACTTACTTCTAATGGCTGGATTCCATCCATGCTTAACTTTTTAAAGATGTTTGTCGTATTTTTGAATTTTATATGCAGGACCACATTTAAACTATGGACAAAGGCATGCACATGTCAGAGGGCTCTTAAGTATCAGTCACTCTGTATCCATTACTGGGGAGCGAGGTGCTAGGTCCATCACTTCATAAGAATATAATGTTTATCTCGCACTCCAGCAGGATCCCCATATTTGCATGAAAATGGATTTTAAAGTACGTGAGGCTGAAGTGACCTATACATTAATATTTTTTTCATGTAATTCGTTTGGTAAACTTACAATAATTTAATGGATACATTTAATTCAAGCATTTGGTCAACATGCAAACATAGTCGTCAGGTTTCTGCGCTTCTTATTGGCTTATTACTAATAAATTTCCTTTCGTGGGTGGGTTTTGGGGCCACTCAGCAAGGCATTCTGAACTGTGCATGGTCTCGCAGCCTACATCACAGCTTCTGAGGAATGTGGTAGGTGCCAGTCTTGAGAGTATACACAGTCACGGGCATCAGTCTGCTGGCAGCACATACACTTGGGAAGAGATTGAGAAGCAAACTGTCATGGGTTCTGGGGAAGGCAATGACAGTAGATGCCGCATCTTAGTAGTTGAGCATCAGGCCTTAGAGTGACTGGGTTGCGGGACAGCTTGCAGAATTGCTCGGGTATTCAGCCACAGCAGCTTGACTCTCGAAGCCTGTGTGGGTCAGGGACAGTCACTTCAGTTGGTGAGCCAAGTTTTTGCTTGCATTTACTTTGTATACCATGTGACTTCGCAAAACCAGAGCAAGACTGTAACCAGCCCTGAGGAGAAAGGCGCCTGTGTTAACTGCATGCACACAGCTCTGAATGGTGGAAGTCGCCTGCATTTGTTTACTCCTTCCTGACTTGATGCAATGGGACTTCATGACGACTAACTGACTAAGATTCTTTTAATCCCTTACCATTACTCACGTCCCACAGAAGACTCTCTCAGCAAAGGTGTGACCAGATAAAAGGTAGCAACAATCCCATGTATAAAAATGGAAAATAGTGGGGGAGGGGGAGGAGAGGAAATGGGGATATGTAGGTCACAGGACACAAAACAGCAGACATGTAGGATGAACAAGTATGAGACCTCATGTACAACACGAGACCTAAGGTACAACATGAGGACTAAAGCTAATAAACTATACTGCATTAGGGATTTTTGTTTAAGTAGATTTTAGCTGCTCTTGTCTCTAAAAAAGTGACTACGTGAGAGATGTTAACCTGCTTCACTATTGTAACCATTTCACTATCTATATGTATCCCATAACATCATGTTGTAAACCTTAAATATACACTATAAAATTTATTTATTTTTTTAATGGAAAGCAGAGGTCTGGGCAAGATGGTCGACTAGATGCAGCCAGCCCCTGCCTCTAATGCAAAAAAACTCCAATGCAACAAATAGATAGTCACCTGAAAAATACAGTGTCTAGAAGAAAACAACGGGATCCAGTGAAACAGTGAGGAACTCCCGAAAGACCTGGAAACTCTAGACATTGACATAGAAGGACAAGAGCAACTTCTGACCATGACTGGCACATAGAGAGGAGAAAGACTACGATGCTGGGACAAGGTTGGAGGGGTGGAGGGGCAGGCAGACCAGTGTCCCACCATGGACACCTGAAAACCAGCCTGCAGGGCAACTGTGCAGCTCTTGTGGACAATGAGCCCCACGTGTGGAGTGGCTAAGAGCCAACATGACTGCGTTTTCCCAGAGGGGAACTACACGCGGAGTGACCCCCTACCTCCTTGGTTCCAGGCTGTTGCTGGATGTCATCATTTTGGGATAGGAGCCAGGGAAGCTCAGTCCTGCCAACCCAGTGGCCCACACACCCGGGTGGAGAGACTTCTCAACAGAAATCCTATAGACCAGAACAGAATGAGATCACATATTCAAATTGCTGAAAGAAAAAAATTGCCAACAAAGAATGCTATATCCAGCAAAGATTTCCTTCAGAAATGAAGGAAAAATAGTATCTTTTCCAAACAAAAACTGCAGGAATTCGCCACCACAAGACCAGCCCTTCAACAAATCCTTAAGGGAATCCTACACCTGGAAGCAAAAGAGCAATATATATTACCATAAATACATGAGAAAGAATAAAAACTGCTAGTAGAACAGATATGCAAAAGAGAAAGAGAAAGAAAATGCATCTTGTCACTATAAAAAACCCAAACAGAAAAGACAAATAATAAAAGGGAAAGAAAAGAACAAAAGAAATAGAAAACAACCATAAAAATTTAATAAAATTTATATAAATTAATAAAATGAGGAAGCAAGCTTATTTACAATAGTCACCAAAAAAATAAAATATCTAGAAATCAATTTAACCAAGGAGGTGAAAGATCTCAACAATGAGAACTACAAAACACTTCTGAAAGAAATTAAAGAAGACATCAAAACATGGAAAGACATACATTCCATGTTAATGGCCTGGAAAATTAATGTTGTGAAAATGTTCATACCACTCAAAATGATCTACAGATTCAATGAAATTCCCATCAAAATACCAATGACATTCTTTACAGAAATAGAAAAAACAATCCTAGCATTCATATGGAACAAAAGATCCCAAATAGTCAAAGCAATCCTGAGCAAAAAAAAAAAAAAAAGCTAGAGGCATAACACTACCTGACTTCAAATTATACTACAAAGCTATACCAACCAAAACAGCATGGTACTGGCATAAAAACAGACACATGGACCAATGGAACAGAATAGAGAACTCAGAAATGAACCCACATAGTCACAGCAAACTGATCTTCAACAAAGGCACCAAGAACATACATCGGAGAAAAGACAGCCTCTTCAGTAAATGGTGCCAGGAAATCTGGACATCTATATGTAGAAAAATGAAACTAGACTTGTATCTTTCACCATATACTAAAATCAACTCAACATGGATAAAAGACTTAAGTATAAGACCTGAAACTATAAAACTCTTAAAATAAAGCATAGGGGAAACACTTCACGAAGTAGGACTGGACAAAGACTTTATGAATAAGGCCTCAAAAGCACAAGCGACAAAAGAAAAAATAAACAAATGGGATTATGTCAAACTAAAAAAGCTTCTGCACAGCAAGAGAAACATCAACAGAGTGAAAAGACAACCTACAGAATGGGAGAAAATATTTACAAACTGTACATCTGACAAGGGATTAATATCCAGAATATACAAGGAACTCAAACAACTTAAAAGTTTAAAAAAAAACAAGTAACCCAATAAAAAATGGGCAAAGGAGCTGAATAGGCATTTCTCAAAAGAAGACATACAAATGGCCAACAAGTATATGAAGAAATGCTCAGCATCACTAATCATCAGGGAAATGCAAATCAAAACCACACCGAGATATTATTTCACCCCAGTTAGACTGGAGATTATCAAAATGACAGAGAATAACAAAAGCTGGCAAGGATGCAGGGTAAGGGAAACCTGCCTACACTGTTGGTGGGACTGTAAATTAGTGCAGCCATTATGGAAAACAGTATGGAGGTTCCTCAAACAACTACAGGTAGAACTGCCATATGATCCAACAATCCCACTGCTGGGTATATACCCAAAGGAATGGAAATCATCATGTCAAGGGGATACCTGCATTCCTATGTTTATCACAGCTCTATTTACAGTAGCCAAGATATGGAACCAACCTAAATGTCCATCAAGGGAAGACTGTATAAAGAAGATGTGGTGTATATACATAATGAAATACTTCTCTGTCATGAAAAAGAATTAAATTCTGTCATTTGCAGCAGCATGGATGAGCTTGGAGAAAATTATGTTAAGTGAAACAAGCCAGGCACAGAAAGAAAAATACCACATATTCTCATAAGCGGGAGCTAAAAAATAAATAAATAAAAGAAAGTGACAAACAAATAACAATGACAATAATATGTTTAACTTTCAGAGGGAGAGAAAAGAACTGTGGTTACTAGAGGTGGGGAAGGGGGAAGGGAGGGAGATAGGGAGAAATTGATTAACGGACACAAGGAATGATGAACATGCTAATTATCCTGATTTGATCATCACACATTGCACATAAGTACTGATATATAGGACCCTGTATTAATCCATTTTCTATTGCTTATAACAGAGTATTTGAAACTGGGTAATTTATAAAGAAAAATAATTTATTTCTCACAGTTTTTGAGGCTAGGAAGTCCAAGATTCGGGGAGAACATCTGGTGAGGGCCTTCTTCTGGTGGGGACTCCAGAGCGTCCTGAGGTGGCGCAGGGCATCACATGGCAAGGGGGATGAGCGTGTTCACTTGCCCACTTGCTCTCCTTATAAAGCCACCAGTGACACTCCTGCGATATCCCATTTATCCCTTAACCCTTTAGTCCAAGAATGGGTTAATGTGTTTATGAGAGCAGAGCCCTCACAGTCCAGTTGCCTCTGGAAGGCCCCACGTTCCAGATACTGTAGTCTGATTTCTCATCCTCTTGATACGGTTGCAATGGGGATCAAGTATCAAGATGGACATTGGAGGGGACATTCAGATGATAGTTCGTCAGCCTGTAGGCAGTATGTAGAGCTCATGAGATGTTCAGAATTTGCAGTCAGAGTGTGGCTTTTTCAGAATTTGCAGTCAGATTGTGGCTTCATCCCTCCAGAAATACAAGACAAAAGGAATAAAACTTTGGAAACAGACCAAAGTTTTGGTCAAGTAGGGGACAAGGGAGGTTAAACTAGAGACTTGAGAAAGAAAGACCTGGAAAGATAACCTAAATTGTTAAAACATGGCCACGAGTGCTTTTTCAAAGGAACTTCAGGCCCAGCCAGACATGGAGAAGTAAGACAAGACTTTACAATTTTTTCTTGGAAATGCCTCTTAGTGCAGACAAGAGAGTGCATGAACCTGAAGCTTGAGGGAATGGAGCCCGAGCTAGAAATTGGTGCTTTAACTTTTACAAGTCATGTGAGTTTTAGCAGAAATATTCAAACCTCTGTGTTCTTCAGAAAATTGCAATCTTTACCACCAGACTCACCTACAGAAGGGCACCTTTGTTGCTTCCAAGTATTAGCAATTGTGAATAAAGCTTCTGTTAACATCTGTGTAAACATAAGTTTTCAATGGACTTGAGGTAATACCAAGGAGCATGATTGCTGATTATATGTTGTTATGTGCTGAATCATGTTCTCCCAAAATTCATATGTTGAAGTCTTAAACCCCTGATGCAACAGTATTTGAAGATAGAGCCTTTAAGGAGGTAATTAAGATTAGATAAAGTTATACGAGCAGGGTCATAAAACCATAGGACTGGTGACATAGGAAGAGGAAGAACAGAAGAAACACCAGAGATCACACCACTCCCATCACCACACCCAGGTGCACACAGAGAAAATCCCATGTGAGGACACAGCGAGAAGGCACCACTGGCATGCTGAGGAGAAAGGCCAAGGGAGGCACCAACCCTTCTGGCACCTTGATCTTGACCTTTCAGCCTCCAGAGCTGTACGAACCTAAATTTCTGTTGTTTAAGCCACCCAGTCGGTGGTATTTTGTGATGGCAGCCCAAGCAGACTAATACACAAGATAAGACCATTTGCTTACTTCAATTCCCATCAGCAATGAATTAGAGTTCACACCACCTCATTGTTTTAATTTGCAATTCTTTAATAACATATGTTGTTGAGCATTTTTTCATATGCTTATTTGCCACCTGTATATCTTTTNATTGGAGGGGACATTCAGATGATAGTTCGTCAGCCTGTAGGCAGTATGTAGAGCTCATGAGATGTTCAGAATTTGCAGTCAGAGTGTGGCTTCATCCCTCCAGAAATACAAGACAAAAGGAATAAAACTTTGGAAACAGACCAGAGTAGGGGTCAAGGGAGGTTAAAGTAGAGACTTTGAGAAAGAAAGAGCTGGAAAGATAACCTAAATTGTTAAAACATGGCCACAAGTGCTTTTTCAAAGGAACTTCAGGCCTAGCCAGACATGGAGAAGTAAGACAAGACTTTATAATTTTTTCTTGGAAATGCCTCTTAGTGCAGACAAGAGACTGCATGAACCTGAAGCTTGAGGGAATGGAGCCCGAGCTAGAAATTGGTGCTTTAACTTTTACAAGTCATGTGAGTTTTACATTCTGTCCCATAATGTGTTTCTATCTGTATATACTTGGCAGCAGGAATTTAAGTCTTGTCTTATTTCTTAGTCAGATAAGGGGCGAAGGGAAGAGAGCTAATATCACATATCAGGTTGTTTAATTAGACATTTGTCTAAGAACAGAAATATTCAAACCTCTGTGTTCTTCAGAAAATTGCAATCTTTACCACCATACTCACCTACAGAAGGGCACCTTTGTTGCTTCAAAGTATTAGCAATTATGAATAAAGCTTCTGTTAATATCTGTGTAAACATAAGTTTTCAGTGCACTTAAGGTAATACCAAGGAGCATGATTGCTGATTATATGTTGTTATGTGCTGAATCATGTTCTCCCAAAATTCATATGTTGAAGTCTTAAACCCCTGATGCAACAGTATTTGAAGATAGAGCCTTTAAGGAGGTAATTAAGATTAGATAAAGTTATACGAGCAGGGTCATAAAACCATAGGACTGGTGACATAGGAAGAGGAAGAACAGAAGAAACACCAGAGATCACACCACTCCCATGACCACACCCAGCTGCACACAGAGAAAAGCCCATGTGAGGACACAGCGAGAAGGCACCACTGGCATGCTGAGGAGAAAGGCCAAGGGAGACACCAACCCTTCTGGCACCTTAATCTTGGCCTTTCAGCCTCCAGAGCTGTACGAACCTAAATTTCTGTTGTTTAAGCCACCCAGTCGGTGGTATGTTGTGACGGCAGCCCAAGCAGACTAATACACAAGATAAGACCATTTGCTTACTTCAATGCCCATCAGCAATGAATTAGAGTTCACAACACCTCATTGTTTTCGTTTGCAATTCTTTAATAACATGCTGTTGAGCATTTTTTCATATGCTTATTTGCCACCTGTATATCTTTTTAGGTGATGCCTCTGTTCAGATCTGTTGCCCGTTTCTTAATTGGGTTGTTTGTTTTCCTTTTGTTGAGTTTTAAGAGTTCTTTGTATATTTTGTATAACAGTCCTTTATCAGATGTGTCTTTTACAAGCATTTTCTCCCAGTTTTTGGCATAAGAGAACACTTTTTAAAGAATTTTATTCCCTTTATGTTTTTCGATTGAGATTTAATTCTCATATCATAAAATTCACCCATATAAAGTGGACAATTTCAGAGGTTTTGAGCATATTTAGAAAGTTGTACAACCACCACCACTAATTCCAGAACATTTTTATCACCTCTAAAATAAACGTCACACCCATTAACAGTCACTCCCTCCTTTCCCCAGTCCCTTGGCAGCCTCTCGTCTATGCTTTGACTTCATGGACTTGCCTGTTCTGGATAGTTCATATATCCGGAGTGATACAGTAGGTGGCTTTTTGAACTGGCTTTTCTCAGCATAAATTTCCAAGGCTCATCTGTGTCATAGCATGTACTAGCACTTTATTCCTTTTTAAGGTTGAATGATGTTCCATTGTATGAATATATCACATTTTATTTATCCATTGACTGATGGGCATTCGTGCTGTTTCTTCTTTTTGGCTATTATGAATAGTGCTGCTATACACACGCATATACAAGGGTTGGTGTAGGCATATGTTTTCAAATCTCTTGGGCATCTACTTAAGAGTAGAATTGCTAAGTCATATGATAACCGTATGTTTAACTTTTTGAGAAACGGTTTTATCAATGTGACTGCACCATTTTACATTCCCACGAGCAATGAGCAAGGATTCCAGTTTCTCTACATCTTCGCTAACACTTGTTATTTTCTCTCCCTGATTAAAGCCATCCTAGTGGGTGGGAAATGGTGTCTCACTATGGTTTTGTTTTGCATTTCCTGGATAGCATAATGGTGCTGAGCATCTTTTCATGTGCTTGTTGGCCGTTTGTACATCTTTCTTGGACAATTGTCTATTTAGGTTCTTTATCCATTTTTAATTGGATTATTTCTCTTTTTTATTATTGAGTTAAGTTGTAAGACATCTTTATACATTCTAGATATATGTCCTTAGATATATGATTTGCAAATATTTTGTCCCATTTTATGGGTTGTTTGTTCACTTTCTTGATGGTATCTTTTGCAAGCAAAAAGTTTATAATTTTAATGAAGTTTAATTTATCAATTTTTTCTTTCCCTTCTGCTTTTTAAAAGGTGCAATTCATCTTTTTTCTTAACTTTTTAAATCTTTAAATCTTTTTCTTCTTTGTTCTTGGACATCAGTTTAAAGGGTTGCTTAATGTTTCTGCCCATCAATTTCATGTGCCTTTGAACCACAGTTTTTAATCAAACAATTAGCTTCACCTTCAGTGAAAATAAACAGTTTTAGGCTGTTTCCTTCTTTGACAAGAGTCAAAATTCCCAGGCCGTGGAGTAGCTCCGGTTTCTACAGCTTGGAAGCCGAGTCTGTGAGAAACTATGTCCCCCTGTCAGTGGCATTTTCAGGAGGAGGGGTATATTTCCTGTCTAGTGAAGCTCTCGTCAAGTTTCAGTCCAAATCAAGCTGGGAGTTGTCAGACTGGGCGGACGGAGGGCGGGCACTCTGGCGAGAGTGACCCTGTACATTTGCTGTTTCTAGTCGTGGGCTTGCCAATCAAAGGAGCAAGCGAGCCTTGCTCAACCCGGTATAGACTAAATAGCCAGGGGACCGGGGATGGGAATTTGCTTACAAAGGTATTTCCTGCATGGTTCATAAGTCAGCGGCAGTGGAAAAAGTTAATTGAGGGGCTTACTCTACGACTCAACATGCGTTCATGAATGTGAAGCCCACCCTTGCATGTGACACTCATAAGCGAACAACCAGAGACGGGCACTTTCATTTAACCGCACTTGTAAGAGGCGGGTCCCCAGCAACAGATTCCTCTACGTGGGACACCACACAGAGGTCTCCTGCAAATCGATGAAACTAGATCACGTTTTCCACTGTTGGGAGCTAGATCTTTTAAGTTAAAAGCGGAAGGTCACATACCACAGTATGGTGCTCAGAGAGAATAAACTAGAATTTGACTATCCTAATTACTTTAGGGAGTTTTTCAAAATTGGACTAATAACTGGCAGAACTGTTGGATCACAATTGAGTTCTTATGAATACTCTGTTAATGAATATGATCAGTGATCCAAAATTCATTTCTTGTAGTGCTAAAATACACTGCCACAAAAATAGTCCAAAGTCACCAGAGTTATCCCATATTTAAATCATATAAAACACTGGGAGGAGGGAGAAATACTAAAAATTAGTGCTCTGACTTTGAAAGTTTGGGGATACATGGGAAGCTCCAATTAGTAGGGGTAACTCTCAGGACAAACTAATCAGAATATATAATTATACTTCTACCAGTGCCTGGGATAAGAGACAGTGATGCTTGAATAACCCTGGGAGAGTTATAAAATTAATGTGTCCCAAGTCACAAACAGAAGCTTACCCAAGGGAAAACAAAAGTTTGGGTTATGCGTTAATAATAAAGAATATTAAAAGAAATAATACAAAACATGTCCTGTCGGGGGGAGAGGGCCGGCACACTTGAGTCTTCCCATGCCAGCCATGCACCTGCCCCCAGGCTCAAGCTCCCCACCTGGGCAACACGGTATGTCTTTAAAATGTCTTCCTCCTGAAAGCCTTCCCCAGCCCTTCCAAGCAGACTGAGTGATTTTGCTCTCTGATCTGAGAGCATCCTGAGCGTGGCCACGACAGGTGTCCCCCACAGTGTGGTGGTGGTGGGAGGTCTCACTGCCTCTCCTGGAAGATGTTGAGCCCCTAGAAGGTAAGGTCAGGGAGTTGCTCATCTCTCTCTTCTAATGACTGAGCACGGAACCTAGTAAATAACTGCTATCAAAGGAATGAATGAATAAATGTATTTCACTTACATGCATGAATGTGGCTGCCACTGTGAATATCGTAATCACATCTTTCTCTAATCTAAAAAGTTCAAAGCTGCTGTTAAGCAGAGGCTCTATAGAGTCTACACTAATGAGTGACTTGTAATTAACTATTTGTATTGAAGAACTTGGGAGGGGAAAAAAAACCTTTTCCCAAAGCTCTTTATGCTCCAGCCTGCTGAGAGAATAGTTTTCTAGTAAGTAAATCAAAGGCAAATTTCAATCTCATTCTTATAAAATTATCACAAATTAAGATGAACTAAATTATTATTTAGTATTACTTAGCAAATATCAGAAAGAACTGGTTTGTAGGAAATAATTGGTGACAGGAACTAATTTGAGTAACAAATAATTCTCTAGTGTGGGTTTTGTTTTACTTATTTATTTTTGGTTTGTTTTATTTTGAAAAGAGACAAACACATTTACATAGCTTAGATCGTTTAACTTTTATGCAATATGCAGCCTTCTTCAGGAAAACAAAACAAAACAAAACATTTTAACCAAGTCAGCTATCTCTGGATTCAAAAATTCAAATCCCAACAGAATCAACTTACGTTGATTTGCTTTAAATAACCTTTTTTTTGGTTCAATCACTACATTAAAAACTATATCTGTATAGTATATCCAAAATAGTGAAACCTAAAAAAAATGAAGTCCAATTTAAAAAGTTAATTTCTAAGCCCTAACATAAACCACAATCGGATCTTATAATTTATAATGCGTAACATTCAGTCTATAATGTAATGTTACCCAGAAGCTTTGGATTCGAGGACAGGTCATGTCATTCCTCCAGTGTGCTCTCATGCAAGTCACTGGTCTCTGAGTTTTAGTTTCCTGATGTGTAAAATGGGCGTCGCTGTCGTCATCATTATGCATGCCTCACGTGGTGCAGGTGGAAGCGTTTATTCAGAGCCTAACATCCAGTAAAGTGCTAAGTGCACTGTGTTTCCCAGGCTAGCCCAACAATAAAAACTGCCTGGAGAATTTTTTTTTCTGAGTGCCCAGGGCCCAGCCCCAGAGCCATTGAATCAAAAAGGTGCATAAAAATGTATAGAATCTTACAGAATAGATTCTAAATTCATACAAGGGAAAGATCAACGTCATTCCAACTTATCGATGCAAACCACACTGACTTCCCTACATTCAGATTTTCTTCGCTACTGTAGTAAAATCCAGGTGCTACAGCCAAGTGGAGCAGGGGCTTCTGCCCCAGGAGGAAAGGTTCCTGAGACAGAAAGCCAAGGTTGCTTCTGCCCAAGGAATTCTTACCAGCACGGGACAGCGATGGTACAAGGCAGGGCACACTGGCTAAGGGCAAAGACCCTGGAAACATCTTTTATCTAAGTGTTGTGTGTCACCACATAAAAGGCTTGCTCCAAACCCAACGGTAGGTGGATGCCCACCCTTTCAAGTTGCCATCAGCAAAATAACTCAGGCAGCTCTTTATAACCTATAGTGTCTTGTCCTTTCTAACCTTACACTGTTTCACAC
>NW_007738014.1:37201-39554 GCF_000696425.1 Galeopterus variegatus
GTTGTCCTTCTTGACTTTGTCTCCCCAGGGTCTGTCAGAGAATACTTGACACACACGAACATCGAGTATGTGAAGACAGGGAGGGAAGGAGTGAGAAGCCAAAGGAGGGGAGAGCGTTGGACAAAGCAAAGTGAGTTAACAGTATTATGAACAATCTTGACAGTCCAAGTGGGGTTCACAAAGCTCCCCTAAATAAGAGGTCCACGGACGTGTTTCAACGGCATATGGCTCCACATAAGAACCTGGCCCCAAGCCCAGCAGATCCATTCTTGCTCAACTGCTATTGCCAGGGTAAAAGCAGTTCCCTTCCCAGAACGGTGGCTACCCCCTCTCTACCAGGGTGAGGAGGTACAGCTAGAAGCGTCTTCAACATTGTAGAATCCTTTCCTGTTGTAGAAAACATCCAAGAACTCGTGTCTGTACATTTTTAACAACCAATTCACAAAGGCACATACAAAGAGCCGGCAGAGACGTTAGGCAGAGAGGGGATTTACAGACTGGACTAAAGTTTGAAAAGCAAATCAAACGAGTCACTGTCCAGGGCAGTTCAGGTCCCCCAGTCTGGAAACTGGGGCAAAATCAAAGTCTCAGTAATATGACAGAATGTTCATGAAACCAGCTCAAAAGGGTTGGCTTTGGGGCCGGCCCGGTGGCGCACTGGATAGTGCGCCGCTTGGGAAGCGCGGCGGCGCCTCCCGCNTTCACAAAGGCACATACAAAGAGCCGGCAGAGATGTTAGGCAGAGAGAGGATTTACAGACTGGACTAAAGTTTGAAAAGCAAATCAAACGAGTCACTGTCCAGGGCAGTTCAGGTCCCCAAGTCTGGAAACTGGGGCAAAAGCAAAGTCTCAGTAATACGAGAGAATGTTCATGAAACCAGCTCAAAAGGGTTGGCTTTTGTTTTTGACCCACCCGACTGCAGGGGACCTTAGAAATGAAGCTGTAGTCTTCAAGCTTGACATTTAAAGAGGAAAGTAAAAATACTGCTATTTTAAGACATATAAAACACTCAATTAATAATGGAGGTCAGACCCCTAAACGCAGTCCACAGAAGCTCAGCGACTAGAGTTCTCGGGTCGTCTCTGCCTCTGGCTGTGGGCTCCCTGAGTGTGGAGCCATGTTCTGTTCGTCTGTCTCTCCTGTGTCTCTCTCTCCTTTTTCCTACAGTGCTATGATCCACCTTTGCACTATTCCTCCTGACTATTCCCATGAAATTTAGAATTGTTTTTTTCTGTCTATCTAGTAAATTTTCTAAATGCTGCTGAGTCTTATTCTGTGCAAATAGTNTATTTGTGTTTACAGTGTTATTTAATGCACATTTTATCCGCCCTTACAGTTTCACTTAGTGGTGGTTAAATTTGCAGCAAATACAGCTTTGGGGGATGGTGCACCCCAAACACCTGGGCTGCGTGACACAGACCAACCTGCAAGCTACAGGTAAATTTCCTCAGTTTTAGCTAGACAAAAAAAGCCAACTAAAACAAATTATTTTCTTTTGAAGTCTTGCCTTAGCAGTGGCTCACATTCAAATGTTTGTTCGTCAAAAGGTTTCCTTTGTGTCGGAATCATCCAGTGATTTTGCAACAGATGAAAGATTTAGTAAATTTAGTAACAGACATAACCAAAAGCAATTGTAAAACCCTAGAATTAGGCAAGAATAGCCACTGGGAAATTCATCATGTCTATAACATCCCCACAAAATCCTCCAAATGAAACCTTATACCTAAAGATCATGAGGCAATTAATAAATGGAGATTATTTTTGCTTTTCGGGTGGCAAAGAATAAAGTTTGGCCCCTTTGATAAGGATTCTATTTAGACCCCCAAAGCATAAATGTCTTTCAATAATAGTCTTAGGAAGAATGGGGGAGGTAGGAAATGCAGAATGAATTCCATGCAAATCCCAATTACAGTATCATATTAAAGACAAGTGAGTGAAGTTTAAGCTAAATCATTTTAAAATAACAGGAACTACGGAGATCAACCTTTCTGGAATCCCATGAGAATGAGAGACTCGCAAATCTGTCCAGAGCCGTTCCTTTTTATACTGACAAATAGCCAGAGCAGGTGTGACATGGTTGTTGTCACCTTACTTAAGGCTTTGCTTGCAATCCTTAGAGAGGACAGTAAAGGAGGAAGGGATGAAGAAAAATTAAAAGGCTGATTTGAATTTAAAATGTCCTGAATGTAGATGGTCTTCCCAGGTCTTCCCAAATCCTACTCAGTTTTGACAAATTCTAAATGTTTTTTAAAAATTGCTTATTGGCCTAGGTGAGTAGTAATAGTGTTGAAATCATCAAACTAAAACACAGCTGAACTGGGCATAAAGCCCCCATGCTAAGAGATATTGAAC
>NW_007738014.1:41069-41808 GCF_000696425.1 Galeopterus variegatus
TTAGCCATTACACATGAATCAGCATACATCTGAACTTGGTCAATGGAAAACCGGACGTGTCACACAAAATGTGACCCACTGGGTCAAATTCACAACTTATTTCCAGGCCCGCTTGAGTGGGATCAAGGCACTGCTGCCGTCATTACTTGAAGGCCTCTGCTACTCCTCTCCGCTGCCCCTCCAGGTCTGCTCCCACCTGACTCTGTGTTCCAGGAGCCGGAACTCTGTGAAATGCATCAACCAAACTGCCCTGCTCTCTGGCTTCCAGTTGGAGCTGCTCAATTGTAGGCAGTTATCTGAATGAAACCAATGTGACCTCTGTGAATTGACCTCAGGGTTGTTTACTTCTTCACAACAGGCTGAGATCTGTTAGCTCAGAAGTCCACAGGTGCCAAATTCAAATTTTTGGACATTAATTATTTTAAAATTAGCCCAACAAGCAGATTCCTAGCTATTTAGAGCATTCCTGCTTTGCATAACGCACAAAATCCTCCCCCACAGTTGCTGACCCTCAGTGAGAGAGCTTCGAGGTGAGAAGGCCCCCAAGCTGCTGTGGCCCTTCAGTGCTCTCTGACCCTGGGACCCCATTGTGCTGCTGAGCAACACCTCCTAAACGTGTCAGCCCCTCCTCTGGTCCCCCTCTCCCCAGGAGTTCCCATGTCCCCTGCCCCTCCTGAGTGGTGGTCCCCTCGCCATAAGCCTCTGGACAGTCTGTTCTGTGAGGGGCTTTGCCTCCAGT
>NW_007738014.1:47304-49152 GCF_000696425.1 Galeopterus variegatus
TCTTCAACTTATGCCAAGGGTATGATTTTTAGGTGGTTTTATTTTTTCTTATTGTTGTTCCCTATTGTATTTGAAGGGAATGTTGAGGGACTCACCTCTAGGCTGCTGCCATTTCCTTCAGCCAGTGCATTTCTTAATGTTTTTGAAATGTCCACTGGGCCCAGGGATGATATTTGGGGCTAGTTGAGCAGTTTGCAATGATAGATGGATTCTAACATTGCCATCTCCCTGAGCCTTTGGAGTGTTTCTCTACAGTGTGCCAGGGGAGTAGGACCCTGGATTCCAGGTTCCAATAATCCAACCTGGTAGCAGTTAATACCACTCCTGGTGTTTGAGTCAACACACTAGTTCTCAAGTCCCAAGCAAATGCTCCTATGCAGACAAATTTGATCCATTCCAATCTTACATTCTGTCTTTCTTATTCTGATACATGCAGAATCCCTTTCNCAGGCCTATCCATTTCTTATTCTAGTCATTTTGTGTGGGGAACTCCCAATAAGGCCACAGATTCGGCCTGAGGGAGAGGTAGTGAGGTGGTAGGAAAGGTACCATAGGTGTATGAGTACCTGTGCATGCATGTCTCTCACCTGTGCCCTTTGCACGTTCTCATGGCCAATCTCATACATACCACTTCCCTTAATGACACCCAGTTCACAATGGGCATCTTGGTATCCCATGGTCAGACATTCAGTCTCTACAAGGGACTAGTAGCAAGTAAGTCAGCAGCTGCTTTTAAAATAGAGAATAATTGTAAGGAGAAAGGGGCACCGTCTTATTCTGAAACCTCAGGCATCTTCTCTGTGAGTCTCCTATTGAAGTTTGCTAGTCCTCTGCACAGCAGCCCCTCTGCCACGGACCCTTCCAGTACCATTGTTTGCTGGCTTCTAAAGCTCAGGACAGGCACGGCTTGCAGAGAGACCTGTCCTTATGCTGAGTTCCCACAGCAGGCTCTCAGAGCAGTGTGCTCAAATGGGGTCTATGCTGCCTGCAGAATTCCAAAAGGCCCACGCCGTGTTCTGCCCTCTCCTTCATGGTGGGCAGGACATGGTTCAGGGGCTTGTCTCTCATCTTACTTCTGCCACGTGCTATTTGTCTTCTTGTGTGTCTTACGTATATTTTGTTCCTTTATTCTTCCATTCCGGCTTCTTTGTCTTTAATTGATTTTTTTGTAGTGTACAAATTTGATTCTATGCTCATTTCCTTTTCAGTACATTTTTAGTTGTTTTCTTAGTGGTTACTTTGGGAACTACAATTAAATATCTTACACATCTAACAACCTCGTTTGAATTTTTAATATCAGCGTAGACTCAATAGCACACACAACTCTTCTGTACAGATCTGTCCCTCCCGTTTTAGATTATTATTGTCACAAATTACATCTTTATAAATTGTGTGTCCATTAAGATAGATTTATAATTATTTCATATATTTTGTCTTTTAAATAATGTAGGAAAAAAAGAAGAGCAACAAACCAAAAATACAGTAATACTGGTTTCTGTATTTACCTACGCAGTTACCTTTACCGGTGTTTTTTATAACTTCCTGTCACAAGTCACTGCCTAGTGTTCTCTAATTTCAACCTGAAGGACTCCCTTTAGCATCTCTTACAGGGTAGATCTACTAGGAATAAACTCCTTTAGCTTTTGTTTTTCTAAGATTGTCTTAATAAATACTTCATTCTCAAAGAATAGTTTTGCTGGATATGAAAGATTTTTATTTTTCTTTCAGCACTTTAAATATGTCATTCCACTGCCTCTGGTCTCCATGGTTTCTGCTGAGAAATCAGCTTTTTTTTTTTTTCCTTTTTTTTGTCTTTTTTTGTGACTGGCAACGGATCGCAACCCTCAG
>NW_007738015.1:0-826 GCF_000696425.1 Galeopterus variegatus
TTGGGCCGGTCCAGTGCCTTCCACTCCATTTCTGTGTCATCTCTGCTGATTTACTTGGCCTTTGTTGTCTCAGGCTGCTCGCTCGCACCCGCAGCAGGGCTTGGGCGCTCTCAGGAGTCTTCTTTTGTGTTGGCCCTAAAACCTCGAACCTGTTGTTGCTTGTTTGTCATTGTAGGTTCATTGTTGAAAGATTTATTTGTTTTTTGATGCTCTTGGAAATGCAAATAGTACTCTGGTATCACAGCGCACACTTCTCAGGGTCGCGCTGTCTCCTGGCACGGCTGCTCCAGACCCGTCGCCATCTTAAAAACTTAATTCTTAATTCTTAATTCTTAACTCTTAATTCTTGTCCCATTATCGGGTGCGCTTACTTTATCCTGACGCAGCAGGTTCCCACGGCGGATGAAAGTTTTACTCTTTCATTTTCAGTGGTCGACCCTCCAATGCGCCGTCTTCCTCACGATGTCCCCCGTATCCAGGCCCCATGTTTGGGCACCAAAAATGTCCCGACCCGTGGGATATTCAACGAGGATCCTAGAGGGGGGAGTGGGAATTGGATGGGACAAGAGACACGAGAAATGAGACAAGACAGTATTCTGATCAAGTCTCCTTTATTAGCCAGAAGGTCACAGTTTATATATACAGCAGGAGGGAATCAGCAGATAATTAAGTATGCAGATGGTTTACTGAGAATACCACAGGGTGGGTTGTTCTGGTAAATGGAAAATTCCCGTTATCTATGGCAAGTTGCAAAGTTACCTACACCCATATTGCACAGGATAGGGAGGGATGGAAGATAACAGCAAACAAGGCTCTGAGGCCTCGA
>NW_007738015.1:1826-27074 GCF_000696425.1 Galeopterus variegatus
GGCAATAGCTGGGCGGGCTCTTTGGCTCTGGACAGGCAGGCAGGCTCTTAGGCAACAGCCGGGCTCTATGGCTCCAGACACCGGCCCCAATTAAAATTTCAAAGATGAAAACATACGGACCTATAATGAAATCATTGATTAAAATGGCTTAAAAATTCTTTCATTTTGTAAGAAAAATTAAATAAAAAAATAAAAATAAAATTTCAAAGATGAAAACATACAGACCTATAATGAAATCATTGATTAAAATGGCTTAAAAATTCTTTCATTTTGTAAGAAAAATTTGTACTGATGTTGCAAATAATTCTACAGTCTGTAAATATCATTTAAATTATATCCTTTCATATCTTGAAAGTTACAGATGATGTGGGTTAACAATCTACTTTTGCTTGACAATATATGAAAAAATAAAGGAAAAAGAGACCAAATGATTGTTCCAAGGTCAAAGGCTCAGGACCAGAACTGTTACTAGATCTATGCTGAGCTATATGTCTGTGATTTTCCCCAAAAATACATTGACTGAAACCACTATTAAAAAATTATAGCTGCAGATACCTCAGATGCAAGGGAGTCTGTTGCAGCCACCAGCACTGCTGCTGCCCCCATGGGGTAAACCCATTGCTGCTGCAAACACTGCAGATGTGAGGCAGGAAGTTGTAGCCACCAGAGCTGCTGCCACCCCCATAAGGTAACCCTGTTGCCCCCAAAGACATTGTAGACACCAGGGAGATATTTGCAGCTGCTGACACTGCTGCTGCCAGTACAAGGTAATCCTGCTACCACTACAGACATCACAGGTGTGTGGGCCACCACTGTGCATTGCAGCCACATGTGGGCAGCTACTGCAACTGCCACTGCTGCAGTCACTACCACCACTGGTACCTGCAGGCAGCCACCACCATCATTCAAGGAACTTGCCACTGCTGCAGTCACCACTGCAATGTGGGTAGCCCACCAAAGCCACCTCTAAAACTAACACTGTCACAAGGGTTGCCTGCTAGCACAACAGCAGCTGAGCAGTCATTGCCACTGTGTAGGTAGACTGTCAACCACTTGACTGAACTGACACAAGAAGAGCCACCAGCAAAGTCCTGGGAAGGAGAGTAATAGAAGAAGCAATTGCTGTACCAGATGGTCAGACATCAATGTAGAGATACTAGAAATACAAAAAGACAAGCAAATATGAGTCCACCAAAGGAATACAATAACTCTCAAGTTTCAGACCCCATAAAGCAGGAAATCCTCTAAATGACTGAAAAGGAATTTTTAGTAAAAATCTAATGGGAGCTCAACGAGATACAAGAAGTTGCAGTTACATGAAACAATAAACTGAGCAAAACTATCTAGAATATTAAAGAAGAAATTTACAAGGAGATTAATACTTAAAAAATGCAGCAGAACTCATAGAACTGAAGGAGTTATTCAACACAGTAAAAAATACAACTGATAGTTTAAACAGCAGACTAGAGCAAGCAGAGGAAAGAATTTCCAATCTTGAAGACAGTCTCTTTGAAATAACTCTAGTGGACCAACAACAACAACAAAGAACATAAGAAAGAATTTTTAAAAATTAAGAAAATCTAAGAGAGAAAGCAGACAACCTTAAGTGCATAAACATCTGAATCATGGGAATTCCTGTAGGGAAGGAGAAAGAAAAAGACATTGAGTACATATTCAAAAAATAATAGCAAAAAACTTCCTAGGAATAGGAAGATACATGGACTTTCAGATTCAGAAGTCTCAAAGATCTTCAAACTTATTCAATCCAAAAAGGTCCTCTCTGAGACACATTATATTGAAATTGGCAGAACTCAAAGACAAAGAGAGAATCCTAAAATCAGCAAGAGAAAAGCATCAAGTCCCTTATAAAGGAGTCCCCATCAAAGTAACAGCAGACTTCTCAACAGAAATTCTAATTCCAGAAGTGAATGAGAAGATATATTCAAAATAGTGAAAGAAAAAACCGTGAGCCAAGAATGCTATAACCAGCAAGGCTATCATTCAGAAATGAATAAGAAATAGTGTATTTCCCAAACAAATAAAATATAGTTGATAGTTCACCACATGACCAGCGCTACAAGAAATCCTTAAGAGAGTTCTGCATCTGGTATCCAAAAATGATAATCAGTACCATGAATGCACGAGAGAACGAAATCCACTTGTAGAAAAAAATGCAAATGAGAAAGAGAAAGAAAATGTATCTTACCACCACCAAAAACCAACAAACTCCGAAGACAAAAATTAAAAGGGAAAGAAAGACAAAAAAGAGATTTGGAACAACCAAATGAAAACAGGTAAAGTATAAGAGGTAAGACAATACCTTTCAGTAACAACCCTAAATGTAAATGAATTGCATTCCCCATTAATAGACACAATAGATAATGGGATTAAAAAGCTATAGCCAACTACATGCTATCTACAAGAGACTCATCTCACCTGTAAAGACACATACATACTAAGAGTGAAGGGATGGAAAAATGTATATTATGCAAATGGAAATCAAAAACAAGCAGGAGTAACTATTCTCACATAGGATAAAATAGACTTTGAATCTCACCTGTAAAGACACATACATACTAAGAGTGAAGGGATGGAAAAATGTATATTATACAAATGGAAATCAAAAACAAGCAGGAGTAACTATTCTCACATAGGATAAAATAGACTTTGAAACAAAAACCATAAAAAGAGGCAAAGAAGGCCACTACATAATGATAAAGGGATCTATCCAGCAAGAAGACATATCAATCATAAATATATATGCACCCAACATTGGAGCACTCAAGCATATAAAGCAAACAATATAAGACTTAAGGAAAGAGACAAATGAAATATGATAATACTTGGGGACCTGAACATACCTCTCTCAACATTGGACAGATCATCTAGGCAACAAAATCAGTAGAGAAATACAGGATTTAAACCACACTTTAGACCAATTGGACTTGGCAGATATCTTCAAGTATTTTATCCAACAAGCAGAATATACATTCTTCTCATCACCACATGGAACATTCTCTAGGATAGACCACAGGTTAGGTCAAATCAAGCCACAAAGAATTTTTAGGAATTGAAACTATTTCAAGTATCTTCTCAAACCACAACAGATTAAAACTAGAAATCAATAACAACCAGAATGCTGGAACTCTACAAACACGTGGAAATTAAACTAAATGCTCCTGAATGACCTAGGGTCCTGAAAAGAAATTAAACAGGAAATCGAAAACTTTCTCAAAACTAATGAAAATAAAGATACATCAGACCAAAACCAGTGGGGTACTGCAAAAGCAATCCTAAGAGAAAGTTTTTTGTAACAAACACTTACATCAAAAGAATAAAAAGATTTCAAATAAACAGCCTAAGGCTACCTCTTGAAGAACTAGAAAAACAAGAATAATCCAATCCCAAAATTAGTAGGTGGAAAGAAATAATTAAGATCTGAAGAGAACTGAATGAAATAGAGACCTAAAAAATGATTGGAAAAATCAATGAAACAAAGAATTGTTTTTTTGACACAATAAATAAAATAGACATACCATTAGCTAGGCTAACTAATATAGGAACAAAGAAGACCCAAATAACAAAAATTTGGAATGTAAAAGGAGACATTAGAACTGATACCACAGAAATACAAAGAATATTTAGTGACTGTTATTAATAACTATATACCAATAAATTTGAAAACCTGGAAGAAATGGATAAATTTCTGGATACATGCAATCTACCAACACTGAACCAAGAAGAAATAAAAAACCTGAACAGACCAATACCAAGCAACATGATTGAATCAGTAATCAGCAGTCAACTAACAAAGAACAAGCCAGGGCCAGATTGCTTTACTGTTGAATTCTACCAAGCCTTTAAAGAGGAATTAATACTAATTATCATCAAATGAATCCAAAAACCTGAAACAGAGGCCATTTTCCCAAACTCATTCTATGAGACCATCATGACACTGATACCAAAACCAGAAAAAGATGTAGCAACAACAAGAAAGAAAACTATAGGCCAATATCTTTGATGAACATAGACACAAAAATCCTTAATAAAATATTAGCAAATAGAATACAGCAAAACATCCAGAAAATTATACATCACAATCACATGGGACTTTCCAGGGATGCAAGGATGGTTAGACATATGCAAGTCAATAAATGTGATACACAACATCAAGAAAATCAAACACAAAAACCATATGATTATCTCAATAGATGCAGAAAAAGCATTTGACAAAATTCAACATCCCTTCCTGAATAAGACTCTAAAGAAATAAGGTATAGAAGCAAAGAATCTCAACACAACAAAAGTCATATATGACAATCCCACTGGTAATATCATCCTGAAAAGATTTCAGCTTTTCTCTTAAGCATGGGAACAAGACAAGGATGCCCATTTTCACCACTCTTACGTAACATAGTATTGGAAGTACTAGCTAGAGCAATCAGGCAAGAGAAAAAAAAAAAAGGCATGGAAACTGGAAAAGACAAAGTCAAATTGTCCTTGTTGCAGATGACATGATCATATTTATGGAAAAGCCTAAAGACTTTACAAAACTTTTGGAGTTGATAAACTGTTTCATAGAGTACAAAAGCTGTAGAGTACAAAATGAACATGCAAAAATCAGTAGTGTTTTTATACTCCAACAATAAACCAGCAGAAAAAGAAATCAAGAAAGCTAGCCCATTTACAATAAGCATCAGAAAATAAAATATGTAGCAATAAATTTAACCAAGGAGCTGAAAGTCTCTACAACAAGAACTACAAATCACTGTTTAAAGAAATTAAAGAAGACACAAAAAGATGTAAAGACATTCCATGCTCTTATATTGGAAGAATTAACATTGTGAAAATTACATATTACCCCAAGTGATCTACAGATTCAATGCAATCCCCATCAAAATACCAATGACATTCTTCACAGAAATAGAAATTTAAAAAAAAAATTACTATCATTAATATGGAACAACAAAAGACCCTGAAAGACTAAAGAAATCCTGAACAAAAACAAAACAAAACAAAGCAAAACCTGGAGGCGTAACACTATACTACATGTCTTCAAATTATACTATAAAGCTCTACTAACCAACACAGCATGGTACTGGCATAAGAACAGACACTCAGACCAATGGAACAGAAAAGAGACCCCAGAAATCAACTCACAAACTTACGGCCAACTGATCCTTGACCAAGGCACCAAGAGTATACATGGGGGAAAAGACTGATTGTTCAGTAAATGGGTCTGGGAAAACTGGACATCCACATATAGAAGAATGATACTAGACCAGTACCTTTTACTAAATACCAAAATAAACTCAAAATTGATTAAAGAATTAAATGCAAGACCTGAAACTATAAAACAAAAAACAAACAAACAAAAAAAACCCAAACTCCTAACAGAACACATAGGAGAAACACTTCAGGATTTAGGAATTTGCAAAGACCTTATGAATATGACCACAAAAGCACAGGCAACAAAAGGAAAAATAAATAAATGGGATTATATCATACTAAAAATCTCTTGCACAGCAAAAGAAACAATTTACAGAGCAAAATACAAACTACAGAGTGGGAAAAATATTTGCAAATTGTGTGTCTGATAAAGCATTAATATCCAGAGTATACAAGGAGCTCAAACAACTTAATAATAATTTTAAAAAAGCAAAAACAAAGACAAACCTGATTAAAAAATGGGCAAAGAAGATGAATCGGCATTTCTCAAAGGAAGATATACATCAGACACATGAAAAAATGCTGTGTCACTCAGCATCAGTGAAATGCAAATCAAAACCACATTTAGATATCATTTCACTCTAGTTAGGCTGGCTATTACCAAAAAGACAGAATAAAGTAATGCTGGCAAGGATGTGGAGAAAGGGGAACCTTCCTACACTGTTGGTTGGACTATAAATTAGTGCAGCCATTATGGAAAACAGCATGGAAGGTCCTCAAACAACTACAGATAAAACTGCCATATGATCCAGCAATTCCATTGCTGGGTATATAACCAAAGAAATAGACATTATTATGTAGAAAGGATACCTGCACCCCCAAGTTTATGTCAGCTCTATTTCCAATAGCCAAGAGTTGGAAACAACTTAAATGTCCATCATCAGATGACTAGATGATGAAAATGTGGTATATACACACAAGGGAATACTACTCTGCCATAAAAAGGAACAAACTTCTGACATTTGCAGTGACATGGATGAACTTAAAGAAAATCATGTTACATGAAATAAGCTAGGCACAGCAAGAGAAATACCACATGTCCTCACTCATAAGTGGGAGCTAAGAAATAAACAGATTTAAAAAAAAAAAAAAAGAATGAACGATAACAACAATCCCAGTAAAGTTAGACTTTCAAAAGTAGAGAACAGAACTGAGGTTACCAGATGTGGGAAAGGGGGGAGGGGGAGAAAGGGTAAGGGGGGAATTGATAAAAGGACATGAAAAATGATTACATTGTATATATTGAATATACTAATTATCTTGATTTGAGTACCACATATTGCACACAGGTATTGAAATTCTACTCTGTACCCCACAAATATGTACAATCAACTATGTTACAATAAAAAACAAACTTAAAAAATTAAAATTATACTATAAATATTATGATGCTGTGATACAGACTTTATAAGTATCCATCATTTTCCTATCTCATATTTACTATAAAAGTTATATAGATACACATATTTTACCTAAATATTTACTTTTAAATAGAATTTGTTTTTATGTTTTTCTTTCTTTCCTGAACCAATCTACTTGAACCCTAGAAAAGGAGAATTTAGTCCCAGAGACATTTTTATGTTTAGCATTAATGGATCAAAAACTTCAAAAAATTATTGTAATCCTTGGTAACTAATTTTTGAAATTTTTAATTGACAAATAATTGTACATATTTTGGGGATTCAAAGTGATGTTTTGATACATGCACACATCGTGTATTGATCAAATCAGGGTAATTATCAAATCCATCACCTCAAACATTTATGATTTCTTTGTAGTGAAAATATTCAAGATCCTCTCTTCTAGCTATTTTGAAAAATATGCTACATTAATGTTTACTATAGTCGCCCTACTGTGCAACAGGATACCATAACTTATTCCTCCTATTAGTTGTGACTTTGTACCCATTGACTAATTTCTGCCTGTTCTCCCCACCCTTTTGTCCTCCCAATCTCTTGGTAACCACTGTTCTATATTCCACTTCTGTGAGATCAACATTTTAGATTCCGCATATAAGTGAGATCATGCAGTATTTGTCTTTCTGGGTCTAGTTTATTTTACTTAACATAGTGTCTTCCAGGTTCATCTGTGTTGTTGCAAATAACAGGATTTCAGTCTTTATTTTGGCTGAGTAATATCCATCATGTATTTATAACAGTCTTTTTCAATTTGAGCTTAACTTGTTTTGGATCTCTCCTATTTCTTTATTTGCTTTGAATTATAAAGCACTTAGTAACTTTGGTCCTTACTTAGTCCTTCTTGCTCACTGTCCTTGGTATGCTTACTGTAGTCTAGTTAGATGACAAATATGCTAGATGTTTTATCATTAATATATTCACAGTTTCTAAAATTATTAGGAATTGATTCAAGATAAATCAGTCTGAAAAAATAATAATAAAATGTAAAATAAAAATGAAATCCCTACTTTTGCATTTTATTGACAGACAATTTTTAAATGTAAGCAAAGAGCATATTCTCTTTCCCAATGAATGGCCAAACTATTCTCTCTGCAAAAGATAATCTCTGTGGGGTTTTCTTGATTTAATGGACCTTTTTTATCTTATATCTGTGAATTCTGCACATTTTTTGCTCTTCATAACAATATTTTGAGTTTTTGAGGACATCCTACCATTTTTTACTCAGTATTCTAAGAATGACTGAGCAAGCCCCTTCCCCAGACCCAGGAATGAGTCCTTGACTTAGGCTTGCACAATAATATTTAAAATTTTTCATCACTTACAGGAATATTTATGTAGTGTCTACAATAATACAAGCAGTTTTTTAAGATGCTGGGCATACAGTGAGGTAATAAGTCAGATAAAGCCACTGATCTCATGAAGATTACATTGCATCGTAATACATGTATATTTTACTCTTCCCTGCCTACTCCTAACCTTAGCTGTAGGTTCAGCAATACTATTCAAGCTGGGCAAATGAGATGAAGCCCTGAGATTTCAAATGGAAATATGAGAGAATGAAATTACTTCAATCATTCCAATCATCGTTTGTGTAACAAAATATAAGCTGGTGTTCCTACTGCCACATCTGAATTAGAGATGAGTTAACTGGATACAGTTCTTTCCGAATCCTATAATTCAATATTTCTGTTATCTGAGGCAGTTTCCTTTTTTCTTTTAAGCAAAAAACAATTCAAATTGAATTTCTCTTACTTGCAACTCACACATGAGGTGAACATAGAATCAGAGCAAAAGGATTTAGAGTGGATAATCTAAGTGTGGAGTGACATCAAGTGACAAAAACCAAATACACCCAGTTAGAGTCATGCTGCAAATGGCTGATACATAGCTTCTCCTCTGTACAGTGCTGGAAGCACACGCTGATATTTGCCTCTCTGACCCTGCCTTTTTTATGCTTATTTCCCTGACTAAACACTTTCTATTTCCCAATAACTTAATCTTTATATATACATATATATATATCATTTCATTCATATATATAAATCATTTCATTAAATTTAAAGTTACTTAAAGATTTATATTCGAATGTAACTTTGCACTTCATGCTCTAGTCCACAATGTATTTTTTTCATAGTTTCTCGCAAAAAATCAGTCATATATTTATTTCCAGAGTTTGTAAGCCCTTCCACAAAATGGCATTTCCTGTAACCTTAAACCAAATTCAACCTCCTTTTTTCCCCCAGCTTTATTGAGGTATGATTAACAAAGAAAAATTGTATATATTTATGGTGTACAACATGATGTTTTCATATGTGTATACATTGTGAAATGATAAACACAATCAAGCCAACATAAACACCTCACCTAGATTTAACTTTACTCAGAAACTTTAGTTTAAAAGAAATTGAGCAGTAATTCACATGTAGAGATACAAACAAGCATCAAGAAAGTAATTCATAACTGCCTTCATAATAAATGTGAAAATTTGGAAATCGTAAAAGATGTTAGTAAGCAGTTTTTCACACTAATATCCATAAAAGCAAAAAGAAACACCCAACCTTCTCCATTTTATATTTAACTTTAAGAACAATGTGCTACCAAGGATTTTTTTTTTAATTACTTCTTCAAGAGAACATATTGCCTCAGAATGAAGGTGGTAGTGTAGACATCACTGAATCAACTTGGTTAGGTGGAGTTTTTTGAGGTAATAATATTTAGACCCTTAAATAAGATAAGTCCCCTTTTTTTTTTCTTTTTTTTTTGTCTTTTGTCTTTTTCCGTGTCCGGCAACGGATCGCAACCCTTAGTGTTGCCCCCGTACGGGAGCGGGAACCGGTCCGTATGTGGGATCCGAACCCTCGGGTGGGAGCGCCGCCGCACTTCCTAAGCGGCGCACTTATCCAGTGCGCCACCGGCCGGCCCCAAGTCCCCTTTGTTTTTATGAAGTGGCCATATTCACTGTTCTGAGGGAAAAAAAAATTATTTTACAGATTTGAAGAATGAAAGTAATTTTATTATACAAAGTGCAGAATCTAATTATACTAGAAATAGGAATAATTTATTTAAGTATCAGATTCTTATTATTGACTTTAATTAAAATATGAAAATTGAGATAATGTATATCATTAGTATGAAAAAAGAGACTAAAACTGTTAAAATTCATTTTTCTGAATTGATATATAGGCTTCCAAAAAACAGTGAAATCTGGTTGCCTGTTTATCTTATAGTAATATGGCTAGTAAAGATAGGCATGAAGGCAGTCTTTCTCTTGAATGCACAAAATTGATTACCAGGAAGTACATATCTAGCTAATATTTATAAATACCAGTATTCCAAATATCCATGTGATATCCAAACTTCTTTTTAAAAATTGCAAATTAAATAATTTTAGAGGACTATTGAGCATTTTTAAAAATTAGGTTTGTATGGGCAGTTTCATTTTGATTGTATTTTAGAAATTCTCAAAAACAAACATGTTAACACATGCAAATCCTTCTGGTAGATAGAAAATATTTTAGCACTTCTGTTTACTATCACTCTTGAGAACAAACAAAACAAAACAAAACATTCTCATAACATGTATAAACAAAAAAAAAAACCCTTTTTCTCTACTGTTAGAATTAAACTGTTAGAATTAAACAAAAATGTGAGTTTATGTTTGCAGGTTGGTTAAACATGCACTAATGTTGCTAAATTTAATTTATCCTTATCCTTTTCCATTCTTCTACCTAATTCCAGCTGTTTTCACATCTATTCTGTCTTGTCTTGCTGTTTATATTTTTCTTCATTAAATATGTGGTTGAAAAATTCAACTCTCTATTTGGAATTGATAGAATGAATACACATATTTACACCCACTTCATTCCACTCGCACCTAGATTTTTCTTCAATACTTCAGGTTTAGTAAACTATTTACCTGCACACATGGGTCATTTCTCTCAAAAAGGAAAGATCATTCAGAGGTCAGAGCTGGGCATGTTGAAGAACAATTCCCTGGCAAAAGAATTGGGTCCGAATCAAAAAGTTAGTGACTGCTTTTCAGAATCCTTATGGACAAAGAACTATATGTCTCCTATTTTCTGACATTTTGAATGGAAATACATATTTTGTTGTTCTCATCACTGGCTCAACACCATATTTTTGGTTTCCAGAGGCAGATTACATGTCTCTTAAATTCACTGGCCACTAAATCAAGAGAATCTCTACTTGAGGATCTTTATCTGTACACCTGGAATTGATTTAGATGATATCACAGGCTTCAAGCTTGAGCTGATGACATATCGGGATGATACTTTGAAGGTATCAGAAAGAAGGTGAGTGAAACATGAATCATTAGGAATTGTATCTCAGTCTACAATAAACTTTTACTTTGTTGTTTCCTAAGGAAACATGCTTTCTGGTTGTCACACAGTACAACAGAACTTCAAAAAGTTCATGGAAAAATAGAAGGAAAGATAATACAAATATTTCTATGAGCACTACAAAGTACCCTTGTAGTGTAAACCATCCCCTTGAATGTGTGACTTTTTTAAACAATAGTAAGTAGCAACATTATACAGTTTCTAAATTAAGTCTTCAGAAAGATGGTCTAGCAGCTTCTGCTTTTGCTTACTAGGGGAAACCACCCAACAAATAATAAATTTAACCATCCTGGGAACATTATGTTGTAAGAAGCTTAATTTACCCACTTTGATAGGCTTATGTAAAAGAACTGAAGCTCAGAATAAGTACCAGGTGAGGTCCCTGCCAATCAGTCAGATCCAACTTGTCAACCGCATGAGTGAACTCACTTTGGGAGTGGATCCTCCAGCTCCTGTTGAGCCACCCCATTCATGCAAAGCGAAGCAAAGAAAAGATAGCTCCATGGAACCCTGACAAATTTGTATAAGCATGAGCAAATAAGTAAAATTATTATTTTAATCTATTGAGCACTGGAGTAGTTTACTACATAGCAAGAGATAACTAAATCGCTATTTTTAATTCTTTTTCTGTCCATATTTCCACTTATGTATTTGGTGGCTAATAGAGAATATTTCAGAATAGATATTTCTCACTAAAACATCAGAAATAATTGGTAGATATCCTATCCCCTATCACTCATTTATAACTAATAGATCATTTGACTTCTGACATACACACATGCGAGCACACAATGTAAAGAATCATATCCTTGTATTTTTGATAATTAATATCTTTGATTTTAAAACTAAAATTAATTCTTTGTTAATTCAGCAACAAATATGGGGTGATGCAGTTCGAATGCTAGGATGTGGATTTTTATAAAATAAGAAATGGCATTTGAAAGAATATACAAGTGACAAATATAATCTGTTCTGCTGCTTAACAGTCAACATGTATTTATGCATAGTGGTTTGTTAGGAATAATTTGTCACCAGTATTTTCCAAAATAAAACATGGCATTACAGATTCATAGAACTGACAGAGGTCACTGAGAGTCCTCATACATATCTATGCTTTTTTGAAGAACTATATATAACCTCTCCACCCTCTGCCAACCTAGGCAATTAAAATCCTTCAATAATGGCATTATGTAGAAGCTCACTGAATACTAATTTAAAATGATCTTGTAGATTATAAACAGGTATCTTGGCATATATTTATCATATGTAATAAGAATTATGCTGCTGTAGACTAGGTACCCACCCCCTAACCTCATTGATGCTTAGTCCTCACTGTAAACGTTGAGGGTGGGAAATCCTATTATGATAATTGAAAGATGGGGCCTTGAAGAGGTGATTAGATTGTAGGACCATGCTGTAGTGAATGGCTTAAAAATGGCAGTCATGGACATGGTTCTGAGGGCTTTAAAAGGACAGTGCATGAGGAACTGTCTCTCTCTGCTTCCATCATCTTGCAATGTGAGACCCCTGGGTCACTGTCACCACTATCAGATGGGCTTTTTACTTCCCAACCTCAGAAACGGTAAGCAATAAATTTTATTTTCTTATAAATTACCCAGTTCCTGGTATTTCTGTTATAGCAACACAAAATGGACTAACACAGAAAACTGGTACCAGAAAAGTGGGGAGTTGTCTATAACAAATACTTGAAAACATGGAAGTGGCTTTGGAACTGGGTGTTAGGCAAAAGGTTGGAGAAGTTTGGAGGACTCATAAGGAAAAAAAAATAAGGAAAAATCGGAATGTTTTAGAGACTGGTTAAATGGTGGTGACCAGAATATTTATGGAAATATGGACTATAAAGACCATTCTAATGAGGTCTCAGATAGAAAAAAGAAGGAATTTATTAGAAATGGGGCAAAGATCAACCTTGCTATGAACTGGGTTGAATTGTGTCCATGCCCTAGGACATTGTAGAAGCTGGAACTTGAGAATTGTGAATCAAAATATTTGGTGGAAGAAATTTCTTAGTAGTGAAGCATTCAGGAAGCTGCAAGTTCACCTCTAACAGCCTACTCTGAGTTATGGTGGTAAAGGCATTACATAAAGTCAGAATTTAAAAGGAAAGCAGAGCATAAAGATTTGGAAAATTTGCAGCCCAGCCATGTGATAGAGAAGCAGAGAGCACTTTCAGAAGAAAAATTCAATAGTACTAAGAAGATTAGCACAAAAGAATGAGATTATCAAGAAAAGGGGGAAAAGGCCTTGAAGGCATTGCAGAAACTTCTGGGACCAACCCTTCCCTTTCAGGCCCAAAGGCCTAGGGAGAAAGAATGGTCTTGGAGAACAGGCCTGAGGCACCCTTCATGAGCTCAATGCTCATGTCATCCTGGGAAGCTGCTTCTAGCACCAGCACCCCAGCTTCTTTGGCTGCTCCAGCCATGGCTAAATAGGCCCCAGGTATGGCTCAAACTGCAGCTGTGGAAAGTACAAGCTGGAAGTCTTGATGGCATCCATGTGGTGTTAGGTCTGTAGGCTCACAGAATGCCAGAGCCCCGAAAGCTTGGGAGCCTCCACCCCTATTTCAAAGGAGGTATAGAAAAACCTGGGGACCCAAGAAGAGATATGTCACAGGGGTGGATTCACCACACACAGCCTTCACTAGAGCAATGTGAGTAGAAATGTGGGCTCAGAGTTGCAGCAGAAAAACCATATCACCACTATGCCTAGTGGAGCTATGGGAGTGGGACAACCATGGAGACCCCAGATTTGTGGAGTAACCAACATGTACTGCCAGCCTGCAAGAACTGAAGCATTACTTCAGACCAGGAAAGCCATAGGAGGTAGAGCTTCCCAAGGACTTGGAGATCCAACCCTCGCACTTGCACACAGAGGACTTCAAACATGGAGTCAAGGTACATGATGCCACCTGTTAGATTAAATGCCCGCCATGCTGGGTTTCAGACTACTTTGGGACTTGTTACCTCTTTCTTTTGTCCTATTTCTCCATTTTCTTTCTTGCTTCTTTTACTCAACATTATGATTGAGAGATTCATCCATATTATTTTATATAGTTTATTCCTTTTTCTTATTGCATGATTTTCATTTTGTGAATACATTAACAATGTACTTTTCCTTTTTATTGTTGATGGATATTGGATAACTTATACTTTTGGCATTTATTAATAGTACTGCTACTAGTAATTTGATATATGATACATTGTAGTAATAAGAATGCTTTCTTCTTGGACATCTACCAAGGAGTGAGATTGCTGGTTCTACAATATGATACCTTTGTAGTACAGTTTTCTTTATGGTAGGTTTTGGCATTTGGTAGTAAAAGTATTTCAAATTTATTGTCCTTTTTCAAGATTGTCCCACCAATTTTTGCCTTTCATGTATCCACATATACTTTAAATTAGCTTGTCAATATCCATGAAGAAAGCTGGTGAAATGTAGATTGGAATTGCATTGGATCTGGAGATCAGTTGTGAAAAATATAATGTCATTATATTACTACATCTTCCAATTTATAAACGTCCTTCTTTCCAATTGTATTACATTTGTTTCCCTTATTTTCACAGACTAGGGTCTCCAAGATAACATAAAACAAAAATATTTTTGTCTCATTTTAAGCTCAGTGATCATTATTTCATTATTAAATATAAAGTAGCTTCAGACTTTGTTTTTACATTTTGCAAAATAAGAAACTTTCTTTATATTACTGATTTGTAAAATTTTTATCATAAATATTAATTGAATTATAAATTTTTTGGTCCCTCACATTACCTGTTGTTATATTTTCAAATTTCGTAATATTTAACAACCCATGAATTTTTAGATTAAACCCAAATTAATCTTAGTGTAATACAATTTTTATTTATTACTGGGATTGATTTGACAAAATTTTCAACAGAATATCTGTATCTATATTCTTGAGTGTTTTTTTTTCTTTTTTCTTACATAAATGACAGGTTTAAATATTATGATTACAATGGCTTCATGCAATTATTTGGAGAAAACTCCTCTCATTCAAATTCTTAGAACAGTTTTTATTGAGCTTAATACTATTTTTTTCTGTAAACGTCTGGAAAAATTCATGGGCGAAGCCATCAGGGCCAGAGATATTCTTCTGAGGGAATATTTTTGAAATGGATTTAATTTTTTAAGACATTGAAATAATTCTTCTAGGTCTAATTTGTCATATTAAGGATTTTCTGAATTTTGTAAATTTTATCCAAATTATCAAAATTATTGAAGTCAATTGTCCTTAATATTCTTTTTTAAAATGTATTTGTTGTAGTGTTTGTTGTGATATACTTTATTTTGTTCCTGATAGTGACCATTTATGTTTTCTTCTTTTAGTTTATTACAGTTTTGCTAGATGTTTGTCAATTTTATCTTTTGTGCATGACTGCTCTTTTTCTTTTTCCTTACCTCTAGGATTCAAAATCACACGTTTGTTAGTTTGCTACGGCCCCCATAACAAAATACCACATACAGTGGCTTAAACAACAGAAATATATTTTCTCACAGTGCCTCTAGGATTCAAAATCACACGTTTGTTAGTTTGCTAGGGCCCCCATAACAAAATACCACATACAGTGGCTTAAACAACAGAAATATATTTTCTCACAGTTCTGGAGGCTGCAAGTCTGAGATCAAGGTGTTGGCAGGGGTGATATTTTATGAGACCTCTCTTCTTGAGTTGCTGATGGCCACCTTCTTGCTAAGTCCTCCCTTGACATTTCTTGCATGTCTCTAGTGTCTCTTTCAGAACATCCTAATCTCTTCTTTTGGGACGTGAGTCAGACTGGATTAGGATCTACCCTAATGGCCTCATTTTAACTTAATTATGTCTTTAAAAGCCCTATCTTGGCATATTCTAAGGTACCAGACATTAGGGTTTCAAAATATAAATTTTGGGAGGACACATATGTTAAATCTTCATAATTTTCATATTCTGTCCCATATATCTCTTATACTTTTCTGATTCCATTTTTCTTCTGCTGCTTTTTTCCATTTAGACATTTTAAAATTTTTTCTCACAGTTTACAAATCCTTTCTTCTTTTTTATTTAATAATGCATTCTAAAATAATTTTATTAAGATGTCATTTAAGTAAAATATATTAATTTCAAAGATATAAGCTGATGAATTTTGACAAATGCATACACATGTATAAATATCACTTCAATCAAGATAAAGATTATTTTCATTGAAACAAAAACATCCATTTTCCTCTTTGAAACCAGGTATCACCAGCTCCTAGACCACATAAACATTTTTATGCTTTATTCTAATATATGTTAACTTTGCTTTTATATTACTTAATAATTAAGTCAAATCATATAGCATAGATTATTTAATGTCTGCTTTCTTTTACTAAGCATAGTACTTTTGAGATGCATTCAGTTTTTTTATATTGCTGAGTAGTATTTCTATGTACAGATATGTCATATGTTATTTATTCATTCAACAGTTGATGGGCATTTGGACTGTTTTTCCATTTTAACTATTACAAGTAAAACTGGTATGAATAATGAATATTTCTAAGCAAAAATTTCTGTGGAATTATAATTTCATCTCTTGATAAATGCCTAGGAATAGATTTTCTGGGTCATATTATAAATGTTTAATTTTAAAAGAAATTTCCTTTTTTCAGAAGTGATTCTCCGTTACATATTCCCACTATAAAATAATTAGAATCCTAGTTGCTTCAAATACTAGTCAGATGTGTTAATTTTAGGGATTCTAACATTTATGCAGTGTTTTCTCAATCTGGTTCTAATTTCCATTTTCCTGAGTATCATTTTCTCATGTGCTTATTTGTCACTTTTTTAAGAAAATGTTTTTTCAAACATTTCCATTTTGTGTGTGTGTGTGTGTGTGTGATTTTGGGGTTGTAAGAGCATTTTTTTAAATGTGGGTACAAGGTTTTTGTATGATACCTGTGTTGTAAAAGTTTTCTACAGATATGCTGTTACTTTTTTACTTTACTATTGGCCTTTCTTATTGAAACATAATTGATGTCACATATTTCTGGGGTAGAGTTGAATATCAATACCCAGGAACAATATGTGCTGATCAAATCGGGACAATTAGCATATTCATCATTAGAAAACACAAGCACTCTATGTATCCATTAACCAATTTCTTGCCACCTCCCCTCCCCCACCCACTTTCTCTCCTCCAGTAAGCACAATTCTGTTCTCTCCTTCTGAAAGATCAACCTATTATTGTGCTTGTTGTTTGTTCATTTTTTTCTTTCCTCCCACTTATGAGTGAAGACGTGGTATTTCTCTTTCTGTGCCTGGCTTATTTCACTTAACACAATTTTCTCCAAGCTCATCCATGTTGCTGCAAATGACAAAATTTCATTCTTTTTCTTTTTTAGTTTTTATTATTTATTATTAGCATTTTCATTCTTACAAGTCATAATATTTCTTTATGCCCTTTACCCTACCTATCACTTCCCCAATCCCCTCTCTACCTCTCCCCCATCTCTAGTATCCTTGAGTTTATTCCCTCCTTAAAGTTTAGTGTATTGTTATGGTCTTTTATTTCTTTCTTTCCTTCCTTCCTTCCTTTCTTCCTCCCTCCCTCCCTTTCTTCCTAGTAGCTATCTATGACTGAGAACATGCAGTATTTCTCTTTCTTTGTCTGGTTTATTTCACTTAACATAATTTTCTCTAGACTCATCCATGTTGCTGCAAATGGCAGAATTTCATTCTTTTTTATGGCTGAGTAGTATTCCATCGTGTATATATACCACCTTTTCTTTATCCAGTCATCTGTCAATGGACACTTAGGTTGGTTCCATATTTTGGCTATTGTAAATAGAGCTGCTATGAACATGGGAGTGCAGGTATCCCTTTGACATGACAATTTCCATTCCTTTGGATATATATCCAGAAGTGGGATTGCTGGATCATGTGGTAGTTCTCTCTGTAGTTGTTTGAGGAACACTCATACTGTTTTCCATATTGACTGTACTAATTTATAGTCCACATCAACAGTGTGGAAGAGTCTCCCTTTCTCCATATCCTCACCAGCATTTGTTATTCTCAGTCTTTTTACTACTGGCCATTCTAACTGGTGTGAGGTGTTATCTCAATGTGGTTTGATTTGCATTTCCCTAATGATTACCGATGCTGAGCACTTTTACATGTACCTGTTGGCCGTTCGTATGTCTTACTGTGAGAAATCCCTATTCAGCCCCTTTGCCCATTTTTAAATAAGATCATTTGGTTATTGTTTTTTGGGTTTTTTTTAAACTGTATAGTTGTTTGAGTTCCTTTTATATTCTGGATATTAACCTCTTGTCAGATGTATAGTTTGCAAATATTTTCTCCCATTCCATAGATTGTCTTTTGACTCTGTTGATTGTTTCCTTTGCTTTGCAGAACCTTTTCAGTTTGATATAATCCCATTTATTTATTTCTTCTTTTGTTGCCTGTGCTTCTGAGGTCTTATTCATAAAACGTTTCCAGCCCTACATCCTGCAGTGTTTCCTCTACATTTTCTTTTAGGAGTTTCATAGTTTCAGGTCTTATATTGAAGTTTTAAATGAATTTTGAGTTGATTTGGTTACATGGCAAGATGTATGGGTCGTTTCATTCTTCCATACATAGATACCCAGTTTTCTAAGCACCATTTATTGAAGAGGCTGTCCTTTCCCAGTGTATGCTCCTGGATCCTTTGCCAAAGATCTGAGTACATGGGTTGATTCTTGAGCTCTCTGTTTTGTTCCAATGGTCCGTGTGACTATTTTTATGCCAGTACCATACTTTTTTGGTTACTTCATATTTGCAGTATAATTCAAAGTCAGGTAGTGTAATGTCTCTGGCTTTAGTTTTTTTGCTTTAACAAGGAATGGCTTTCCCTCTCAATATCCTCTTTAATTTCTTTCATAAGAATTTTGTGGTTCTTATTGTAGAGATCTTTCCCCTCTTTAGTTATATTTATTCTTAGGTATTTTATTCTTTTGGTGGCTATTGCAAATGGACCTGCTTTCTTGATTTCTTTTTCTTCTAGTTCATAATGGGAGTATAAAAATATTACTATTTTTTTAGTTTGATTTTGTATACTACAGATTTACTGAATTTATTTATCAGTTCTAAAAGTTTTCTGGTAGAGTCTTTAGGTTTTTCTTTATACAGGATCGTGTCATTTGTAAACAGAGACAGTTTGTTTTTTCCAGTTTTGATGCCCTTTATTTCTTCCTCTTACCTACTTGCTCTGGATAGTATTTCCAATATGATGTTAAGTAGGAGTGGTGAGAATAGGCATCCTTGTCCTGTTCCTATTGTTCAGCATGGTATTTGGCAGTGTATTTATCTTACATGACTTTTATTGTGCTGAGATTCTTTTCTTTTATACCTAATTTGACAAGAGTCTTTACCATGAAGGGATGTTGAATTTTATTTTTGTCCTTTATTTTATTTTTTGTTGTTGTCATGGTGTAGTCTTACATGACTTTTATTGTGCTGAGATTCTTTTCTTTTATGCCTAATTTGACAAGAGTCTTTACAATGAAGGGATGTTGAATTTTATTTTTGTCCTTTATTTTATTTTTTGTTGTTGTCATGGTGTATCACATTTATTGATTTGTGTATGTTGAACAAACCTTGCATCTGAGAGATGAATCCCACTTGATCATGTTGTATAATCTTTTTGATATGCTGTTGTAACCTGCTAATATTTTTGTTAGAGGATTTTTGTGTCTATGTTCATCTTTTTGTTTTCTTTTTTTATGTCTTTGTCTGGTTTTGGTATCAGGGTGATGCTGGCCTCATAGAGTGAGTTTGGAAAAATGTCCTGTGTTCCAATTTTTGGGAATATATTGAAAAGAATTGGTATTAACTCTTCTTGAAAGGTTTGGTGGAATTCAGCAGTGAAGCCATCTGGTCCTGGGCTTTTCATTGTTAAGGAGACTGCTGATTGCTGCTTCAATCTCATTGCTCATTATTGGTCTGTTCAGGTTTTCTGTTTTTTCTTGATTCAGCCGTGGTAGTTGTATATTTCCAGAAATTTATCCATTTTCTCCAGGTTTTCAATTTTTTTGGCTTATGTTCTTCATAATTGTCTCTACTGATTCTTGTATTTCTGTAGTGTCAGTTGTAATGTCTCCTCATTGAGTTTCCTTAAGATTGTTGCTCCTGACTCATTTTCAGACATTTCTAAGGTTTCCTGTTGTTTTGTATCTGGTACTAGAGAATTATTGTATTCCTTTGGGGGTGTCATATTTTCTTGTTTTTCATATTTCTAGTATCCCTGTATTGATGACTGGGCATCTGGTGGAGCAATTGCTTCTTCTATTACTCTGGAGTGGCTTTTGAAGCGAGAGACTCCTTGTTGTAGGTGCATTTTATACTGACCATTGGTTGGATGTTTGAGTTTTGGTTCCAGGTAGATGCCATAGTCTAGTTTCTGTGTTGTTACTTTGACCATATTTAATGTCAGAGTTGTTTATGAATATCTCTGTATCCTAGGCACTGGGGAATTCAGTGGCTCCTTGCTGAATTGAGTGCCACTGTGTTGGGTCATTGAGGTCACGGGCAAAATTCCAAGCTCTTGGGAGAAGCACCTGGGTGCCCTGTATCTCCTTGGCTGAGGTGGATGATCCCAGGCAGACTTACTGGCACCTTGGCTAACGTCCTGTGCCACTGATAGGTGGACTGGTGTATACTGAAACTCCTCAGCTGAAATGGGTGAACATGGATGGGTTTCTCTTTCCTCTTTCCTATAGGAAAAGGCTTTTCCTGAGTCCTACCTTCTCACTCTTTCTTTCTGCCTGGTAAGACACAGGAACATCTGAATCTGAATGAGGTGGAGCTGGTAGCATCTGGGTTAGGCATCGGTGGGGAGCAGGACAAACTGATGAGTGGGGAAAGTGTTTTTTGGGGTGGAAGTACTCTGGGGCTTGCAATGGTGACAGAAGCCATGAAGTCATGCTTTCCTCTGTGGTGTGGGTGTTGGGCTATCAAAGGTGGAGCTGCTGTGGTGCTTCTCAGGAAGTGGAGGAGGCTACTTGGTGGGGGTATAGTGAGTGAGTCTGTCTGGCTGCTTTTTGTGCAATGGGTAGAGCCACTAGTCAGGCCTGCAGTGAAATGACCCGTCCAGCTGCTTCTGGGTGGTTGTGGGGGCCACAAGGCAGGCCTGCAGTGAAGAAGGTGGTGCAGCTGCTTCTGGGACTGTTGGAAAGCCCACTGGGAGAGACCATTTGGGATGAAACTTCCTGGAAGCTTCTCAGATAAGGGTGGATGCATTTCATTTCCACAAGCCTGAAGGTACATTCATTCAGGTAGAGACCCATGTACTGTTTTTATGGGTTGAGTACTCAGGTGCACAACTCAGTCAACTGGTAGGGCTTGGGGTGGAAGAAGGAATGGGGAATGATCAACTTGAGGAAAGTCTGCTTGTCTGCTCTCTGGCTGGAGACATGGGGTGAGTCAGTTCAGCAGGACTGGGGTTGACTTCATAGACTGTAGAACTAGAGTCACAGCCACTGTGAACCCAGGCTTCAAGCTGCTGGGACCAAGGTGTTATAGCCTTTCCTTTATGTGCACTGGGTGGAAAGTAGAACCTTAAGGATGGGGAAAGTGCCATGGCTACTGGCCCTAGGACAAGGCGTGATCCTGTAGTGGCTCCATTTTCAAGATGGTGCCATTCTGAATCAGCTCAGGTCCTGAGGATGGGGCTTAGTGTACCATTTGTGCTGGTGCTCTAAAATAGTACAGTGTGTGACTGGCTCTGGGCTTGTCCTGCCAAAGAATCTGTGGGCCTTTGTGGTGAGGATGGAAGTTGTCGTGGGTCAGGGTAGTTAATGTAATCATCTCCTCATGTATTTATCATTTCTTTTGTGGAGAAAACATTCAAAAGCTTCTCCTAGCCATTAAATGACATAAAAAACTTAATCATAGTCACTCTACTGTGCCATAGAACACCGGAACTTATTCTTCCCATTTAATTGTAATTTTATACTCATGGCCAACTTCTCTCTGTTTTTCCTTCCCTCCTCTTCTACCCAGTCCTGGTAACTATTGTTCTAGTCTCTGTCTCTATGATACTAAATTTTGCTTTGTTTTGTTTTATTTTAAGTTTGCAAATATGAATGAGATCATGTGTTATTTGTCTTTCTACACCTGTTTCCCTCCTCTTCTACCCAGTCCTGGTAACTATTGTTCTAGTCTCTGTCTCTATGATACTAAATTTTGCTTTGTATTGTTTTATTTTAAGTTTGCAAATATGAATGAGATCATGTGTTATTTGTCTTTCTACACCTGGCTTACTTCACTTAACTTAATGACCTCCAAGTCTATCCAAGTTACCACAAATGATAGGAAAATAGTATGCAAGCTCCTCAAAAAATTAAAAATAGAGCAATCATATGATCCAGAAATCCTACTACTGGGATTGTACCCAAAAGAAATAAAGTCACAATGTCAAAGAGATATCTGCACTCCTATGTTTATTGCAGCACAATTTACAATAGCCAAGGTATGGAATCAACCAAAGTGTCCAATAACGTATGAATGGATGAAAAGAACAACAGCAACAACAAACAAAACACTGTGATACACATACATAGTGGGTTTTTAATATATCTGTTTTCTGTTATCTCTGTATCTCAAAAACCACATGATATTTCTCTCTCTCTTTCTCTCTTTGTAATTAAGGTACTTTGGGTGCACAGACTCTCAGTTTCCTTTTTCAAATATCTTTAAAGAGCTTAAAGAAGTAACTAGGTAGCAAAATAATTATTTCAGACCTTTTAATAATGAGGTTACAGCATTCTCTTAACTTTCTTTTTGCCTTAAGGCTTTTGCTTAATGGCAATACTTTGGATTTCATCTTTATCCTAAAGCTATGTCTTCAGGACAATTTACATTTGGTGAGAAGCATATTCACTTATTAACACTAAAATTTAAGAAGTTAATAAACTTTCTATTTTCTAGTGATTATGTTTACAAACTGCATTTCTCAGAGCTCATCGCTTCCATGCAAGATTTTACACAATTAGATAACAGAAATCAACTCCCATCAAAATTTTGCTTTGGAACTCGTACATAGACACAAATTAACTCAATGCATTTTAATTTCTTTTAAGTTGTTGCAGGTAATATCTTTACCAATGTTTCACCACTTCATAATATGAGTAATTATTTTGTGGTGTCTTATAATAATTTCCTCATTAACTTCCACTGAGTTGTGAAGCTAATACATGTTTTTGTTATTGAAGTACCTCATCTGTAAGTTCCAAATCCTGTACTAGTAATTTGTTGCTGCAAAAATGGTCTGTGAAGTAAACAACTTTAAGTATCACAATGACAAAACAGTATTTATATTTTATTCAAATGTCAGCAGAAGTCTAGCAGGTCAGTCAATCAATACTAGGATCAGCTGGTTCTCTATGCTTTAGGCTCTGTATTAATTGCAGTTGGTTCAGTGCTGAAGATTAGGGTTTGGACTTGTATTAGTCCATTTTTGTTGCTTATAAAAAATAGACAGAACTGGGTAATTTGTGAAAAAAGGAAAGTTATTGTTTCAGAGGCTGGAAAGTGAAAAGATTGGTTCAGTGCTGAAGATTAGGGTTTGGACTTGTATTAGTCCATTTTTGTTGCTTATAAAAAATACACAGAACTGGGTAATTTGTGAAAAAAGGAAAGTTATTGTTTCAGAGGCTGGAAAGTGAAAAGTCCAGGGAACACATCTGGGAGGATCTTTTCTGGTGGTGTTTTTACAACAATGCAGTGGTCTCATATGGGAGAAAATGGCAGAGCAGAGAGAGACACTCTCATGTGCTTTCCTTTTTAAGCCCTCAGTACCATGACCGCCATTATTAATTCATTTGCTAAGGTGTGGTCCTACAATCTAATCACCTCTTCAAGCCACACCTTTCAATTACCATAATAGGACTTCCTACCCTCAGCAGTTACTGTGGAGAATGAGACTGGAGAGACACAATTCAACCCACTACAGGACTGTTCCAAAAGGATTCTTGTAATGCAACATTAAGAATACAAATAATCTAAATTTTAGAAAAATGAATTTTGAAAAAATATGATTGAACACTTAACCAAAGTGGATATACAAATGATTAATAGGCTCATGAAAAGAGGCTCACCGTCAATAGTCATCAGGCAAATACAAATTAAAATCATGATGAGATAGCTTTTCATACTACAGTGGCTAAAATTTTAAGTCTGACATTACTAAGTGTTAGTGGAATTCTTATATATATTTCTGGCGAAAGTGAAAAATGGGCAACCACTTTAGTAAGCAGTTTGGCAGTTTCTTATAGTCAAATATGCACGTACCCTTTACACTAGTAGTTCCATGATTTGTGTTCTGAAGTTCACTCACACTAGTCTCATGAGAGCTCTTTGTGCATATCTCTTCTCAATTCTGCCTTTAGGGATGGAGTTTAGATTAAGATCAGTCATTGTACTAGTCTGTTTCTGTGTTTCTATAACAGAATACCTGAGACTGGGTAATTTATAAGTTATAGAGATTTATTTGACATACACTTCTGGGACAGCTGCATCTGGTGTGGGCCTCAGTCGGCTTCTACTCATGGCAGAAAGTGTCAGGCAGCCAACGGGTGCAAGATCACATGGCAAGAGGAAGCAAGAGGTAGAAAGAGGTGCCAGCGTCCTTTTAAACAACCAGCTCTCTTAAGAAGTAATAGAGCAAGATCTCACTCACTCCCTCCCCGAGCCCCACAGGCATTAATCTGTTCATGAGGGGCCCTCTATCACCTAAACCTCCCAACATTGCCACATTGGAGATCAGATTTCAACATGAAATTTGGGGGAGGAACTTATTCAATCATACCATATCAGTCATGGTGGAAATATTTATACTATGGCAATCAGGAAACACTACAGATCAAAGTTTTCTTGTCACCCTGCCATGCATAAAGCTCATTGTTAAACATTTCCCATGATGCCTGTGCAGCAATCTCACTCCTAAGCATTCCTAAACAAAAGGAATATAGAATATTTAGTTAAAATTACAAATAATGTAATCATTTTTGTATGATCTCATTTATAAATGGAAAAGATTTTCATTCTGGGTGTCCTTCCCATGGATATGTGTAGGTATACACAAATGACAATTTGATTCGTGCCAATGCATGACTCTGTAATTTAGGGTAAATTTTTGATTATTAAATTTTTTTTAAAAAAGAAACTGCACGAAAAAGGGGGAGGTAATTTCAGAAGAAAACTTTTTTTA
>NW_007738015.1:27707-37763 GCF_000696425.1 Galeopterus variegatus
TGATTCGTGCCAATGCATGACTCTGTAATTTAGGGTAAATTTTTGATTATTAAATTTTTTTTTTAAAAAGAAACTGCATGAAAAAGGGGGAGGTAATTTCAGAAGAAAACTTTTTTTTAAAAATAAAAATAAGTTTAATGCCACAAAATCATATAAAGTTCAGTCCATATTTGTAGAAGAAGTCATGTACCAAATATCAGCTCTTCCTACCTATTCCTAGATTCGTGTCCTTCTTTTTAAGGATGCAAAAGGTCATACTAGAAGATCAATACTGGAAATAAAATATTTCCACTAGTTTATTTTAAAGTCTGGCTTATACACTTCAGCAGATGCACTGGGCATTAAGAAACTGCCAGAACCATGATGGGCAATTGCTGTCAGTCCATTATCAAGTTATCAGCTGTATACAGTCATCAACACATAATCAGCATAATAGTATTTAAGTACTTTCTAAAAAAAAAACTGCTTAAAATCTAAGTTAAATATTCAGCAAAACGACTATTTTTTATTGAGACAATTATTGAATATAAAACAATGTTACAGACTTTTAAAAGTTATAATATTGAAATTTGGTATCATAATATCAAATTAGTGATCCAATTCTTGTACAGTTTTTTTAATGGTCTAAGTAAAATATAATATCAAATTAAAGCAAAATATATAATACTGCCTTAGAAAAATATAATCTAAAAGTTTCTGTTAGTCTGTGGTGCTTCTTGTATTACAGTAGATATCTGAATTCCCTTATTATTATTATTTTTTTAATCATTTAATTTTGGCTATGCAGTGCTGGGTGTCTAAATTTACAAGAACTAAAAATGTGAAAGAAAATATAAAACTTCTTCTAGGATCAGAAAGGGGACAATATAAAACCAACCATCAGGCCAAAATCAAATAAGGATAAAATTTAATGGATAAGCTCAGCACTGAAATCACTTTTGTCCTGAAGAAACTTGCAGAATCTGGCATTTTTATGTAAACATTTCTATTGACATATTATATACACAGAGATAAGTTAAATAATAAAACATCGGACAGTCTGTTGAATGTTCACAAAGTCAACATATTGGTGTAACCAAGGTTGAGATCAACACTACATTACCACAACATGAGAAAACCTCTCCTGATGCCAGGTTTGCCCTTGCAAGGGCAGCCACTGTCCTGAATTCTAACACCGTTTATTAGTTTCATTTATTGTTAACATTCTATAGAAGGAATCATGCAGTATTTTCTTTGTGTTTGGCTTATTTTATTAACTGATATGTTTGACATTTATATTTGTAGTATTCATTCTCATTGCTGAAAAGTACTCAGCTGTGCGGCTATATCACCATTCTTTTATCCATTCTATTATAATGGCATTCAGGTTATTTCTAGTTTATGTTCCCTAGAAATGGTGTTGCTCTGAGGATTACTGTATCTATATTTTGGTAAAAAATGAACATATGTAGAAGTGAAATACATGTTTCATAGGCTAACATTTATTTATTTTTAACGGATACCAAGAGCAGTTTTCCAAAATGCTTCTGTGAGTTACATTCCCATTAGCAATGTATGAAGTTTAGAGCTGTTCTGTACTGGGTGTTCCTATCTTTTTCATTTTGGCCATTTTGGTAGAAATTTAGTGGTTCTTATTGTACTTTTATTTTGCATTTTCCTGATGACTAATTAAGTAAAACATTTTTTTCACATGCTTGTTTGCCATTGGTTATCTTCTTTAGTCAAATATATTATCAGTTCTTTTGTACATTTTTGTATTTATTTTCTTGTTCTTTTCTCATTCATTTGTAAGAATCCTCTGTGTTTTGTGGACACCAGTCTGTTGTATTGTATATAACAGATATATGTATTGCAAATACCTTCTTTCACTCTGTGTTTTTTTTTTTTTTCATTCTTTAAATGGAATCTTTTAATGAATAGATGTTCTAAATCTTAATGTAGACTACTACAGCATTTTGTTTTGTTTTGTTTTTCTTATATGGCAAGGGTTTTCTCCTTCCAAAGTCATGAAGATCTTCTCCAGTATTTCTCCTATATTTATTGTCCTAACTTTTCATATTTAGATCTTCAATGGTTTATGACAGACTTTTGAAAATAATTTGACAGGCCTGGTTCTCTTTTCTCATATGAATTATCCAATCAACCCAAAATAATTGGATAAAAGACTTTTCTTATTTTCCAAATTTTTATGGCATCTTCATCATAAATCAGTTGATTGTAAATATGTGACCTACTTCTGAATTTCCTATTTTGTTCCATTAATCAGATTATGTATCTTTATTACAGTATGCTGTAGCTTTATTTCAATTTCTGCATTCTAAATGACATTATCTCTGAATAACGGCCATTTTAGGTATTCCCCATCAATAATTTTTTTCTTCCTTTTGACATACTGCCTTCCAACATAGATATGTCCTACAGTAAAATATTTCTTTAAAAATTTGTGATAGCAGGACTATTTGTCACATGCCCAGACTCAGAAAAAAAAAATTCAATAGTTTATTATTTTACTCAATGCCTAGTAAAGAGTAGATGTTCAATGGCTATGAAGGTACAGATTTCCACAAGGGAATAGTACTGAATAATAACTAATAGCACAGACTGAATCTCAGAGAGATGTGACTATAATTCCTGTTTCTATTTCTTCTTCTGTTTATGAATTAGAAGAAATAATTTCAATGTATGCTTGGTCTCAACATTTGAAAGATAGGTATAATAATTAGTTACCTACTTCTTGGAATTGCTATAAATAAAATAGTTAATGCATGTGAAATTCTAAGCTTAGTACCTGTCTAGAATATACATTCATTCTACATTAGTTCAAATACATTTGTATTTATTTTGTATGTTTAAATACATGAATATTACAGGATAAATATATGAACTTAGTAGTCAACATTTTAAAAATTGATTATTTGATCATAAATCCCCTTCCTCATAAAAAAAAATTAGCAGGATTTTTTTTTAAAGCAAACACAAACAGAACAAAACAGCAACAAAAACACATTTGAGAAAAGAGATCCTATTTCCCACTTCAGATTTAAATTCATTTGCATAAACTCATTTCTGAGATAATCTAAAATCTGAGGTCATTCTGCCCAACTTCATAGTATAGTTCTTGCTTTTAGAGAACCAGTTTATTCAGCTTCTTCTTAAGATAAAACTTGTACTTCTCTGAAGCAATTCATCCTACCTACAGTACTCTCCTTTCCTCTTTTTACTTCAGCAAATTTTCTGTAAGCTTGCATAAGAACAAAATCAATTATTTCTTTAAAACCTTTCATAACTTCTATGCTTCATAATGAACTTTTGTGTTGCTGATATGCCATTAGCTCAATGTCTGCCTGAAACGTCTTCTTAATGAGATCTCTGTAGACAACTCATTTATTTTCCTTTATTGCCATTATTTGCATTTTTAATTCCCTCTACCCTACTCTTTTTGTTCCATAGCACTTATTTCCTCCTTACATACTATAATATTTAGGTATGCATATATTTTCGTATGTAGGTAGATATATACATATATATGTTTATTTATAGGTGGATAGTTATTTATTTGTCTTACCTTTTTTACCTGGACCTTCCCACTAGAATGAAAGCTACTATAGTGCAAAAATTGTGTCTATTTTCTTCACTGATGATTCTTCAGCTCCTAAAACAGTTTATGTCACACAGTTGGTGCACAATAAATATAAGTAAAGTGAGTGAATAAAAGAATATGTATTAGTCTTTCCTCATACATATGTTCCAAAAGGACCTCATAATAATTGTTCTGTCTTTTCTATTTTTTCACTTTTGCATCAATAAAAGTAGGTCACTCTCACAGGTAGAATTATTTGGGATAGTCATCACTAAGAAAAGTGACACTACTACCAAAATCTGAAAAATATGATCTGAATGTTGGTGTTTAATCGTAATATGTATAAAAGATGGGAAATAGGATGTGGTGAGAATACATTTGGAAGGAGATGTAAATGTAGAAGAGATCCTTAGCCTTCCAAGATTGGTTTCAGAATTGATCTGTGACTCGTAAATACATTTGGCCTGTGGACACTTGCAAGGATCTGTGAGTAAACATCACTGAAGTTTGGGAATGTGAATGAAACAATATAATGTAATAATTCAGAGAGGAGTTATAATGCCAAGTTCAAATCCTGGCTCTGTCACTTATTTGTCAGGGAACTTGGGAAAAGCAATTTTTCTCCTCTATTCCTCAGTTTCCTTGGTTGTAATAAGAAGACAAGAATAGCCATTTCTCATAGGGTTGCTCAGAATTAAACCACAAGTACTTACCCAAAAATTTGGTTTATTGTGTGCTCTAAATAAATGCTACTCATTGAGCCATGAAGGCTCTCCTTGATGTGGGGGAGATAAATCCTATAAAAAAGCCACACTCTTTTTTTTTTTTTAATTCAAAATATTTTAACATTTACTTGGACATATTTGTGGGGTACAGTGTGTTCTTTCAATACATGGTTATACTGCACAATGATTAACTTAGGGTAGACAACATAGTTTTGTATCAATTAGTCCAGCTCTTACCCCCTCTACCACTCCCCCAGCCTCCTCTGGTAACCATTATTCTACACTCTACTTATATGAGAATTACTTATTATTATTTTTTTAGATTCCATATATGAATATCATGCAGTATATGTCTTTTTGGGCCTGACTTACTTCACCTAACATGATGGTTTCCAGTTCCATCCATGTTGCTGCAAATAATAGAATATAATTATTTTTTTATACCTGAGCAGTATTCCATTGTGTATATATACCACAGCTTTTTATCCATTAACTTGTTGATGGGCAACCAGGTTGATTCCATCTCTTGGCTATTGTGAATAGTACAGCAGTGAACATGGGAGTGCAGATATATTAAAATATATCTCTTCTGATATATAGATTTCATTTCATTTGGTTATATACTCAGTAATAGGATAGTTGGGTTATAAGGTAGATATACTTTTAGTTCTCTGAGAAACCTCCATGTTTTCCACTGTGACTGTACCCACTTACACTCCCATGAGCAATGTAGGAGAGTTCTTTTTTCTTCACTTCCTAGCCAGCATTTGTTATTTTGGTCTTGTGGGTAATAGTCATTCTAACTGGAATGAGATGATATCTCACTGTGGTTTTAATTTGCATTTCCCTTATGATTAGTGATGCTGAGTATTTTTTCATGTGCCTGTTGACCATTCATATGTCTTCTTTTGAAAAATGTCTGTTCAAGTCTTTGCCCATTTTTTAACTGCGTCATTTGATTTTTTGCTGTTGAGTTGTTTAAGTTCCTTATATATTCTGGGTATTAGCCCCTTGTCTGAAGTGTAGTTTCCAAACACTTTCTCCCATTCTGTGGGTTGTCCCTTCATTTTGTTGACAGTATCCCTTGCCGTGCAGAAGCTTTTTAGTTTGACTTAGTCCCATTTGTTTATTTTTGCTTCAGTTGCCTGTACCTTTGTATTCTCACTCAAAAAAGTGATGCCAACTCCCATTTTGTGTAGCATTTACCCTATTTTTTCCTCTAGCAGTTTTATAATTTGTGGTATTAAACACAGGCGTTTGATCCATTTTGAGTTCATTTTTATATATGGTGAGAGATAGGGGTCTAATTTTGATCTCCTGAATATGGATATCCTGTTTTCCCAGCACCAATTGTTGAAAAGGCTATCCTTTCCCCAACTGTATATTTTTGACACCTTTGTTGAAAATCACTGGCTGTAAATGTATGGGTTTATTTCAGGGCTCTCTATTCTATTCCACTAGTCAATTTGTCTATTTTTATGCTAGTACAATGCTGTTTTGGTTACATTATAATGGTTACATTATAGTATTTTTTGAATTCAGGGAATGTGATGCCTCCAACTTTGTTCTTTTTCTTCAAGATAGCTTCAGCTATACATGGTCTTTTGTGGTTCCATACAAATTTTAAGATCTATTTCTGTAAAGAATGTCATTAGTATTTTGATAGGGATTGAGTTGAATGTGAAGATTTCTTTGGGTAATATGGACATTATTATGATGATAATTCATCTGACCCATGAACATGAGATAACTTTCCACTTATTTCTGTCCTCTTCATTTTTTTTTCACCAATGTTTTGTAGTTTTCATTGTAGAGGTATTTTACCTCCTTAGTTAAATTTACTTCTAGAAATTTAATGTATTTGATAGCTGTTATGAATGGCATTACTTTCTTGATTTCTTCTTTGGCTATTTTGTTACTGGCATATGGGAAGGCTACTAACCTTTTTGTATGTTGATTTGTGTCCTACTACTATACTGCATTCATCTCTTAGTCTAGCAATTGTTTCAATGGAGTCTTTAGGGTTTTCTTCGTATGGGATCATGTTATCTGAAAATAGGGATAGTTTGAGTTCCTTCTTTCTGATTTGGATGTCCTTTATTGATTTCTCTTGCCTTATTGTGCTGTATAGAACTTTCAGTTCTATGTTGAATAAGAGTGGGGAAAGTGGACATCCTTGCCTTGTTCCAAATCTTAGAGGACAAGCTTCCAATTTTTTTCCATTTAGCAAACTGTGGGTTTGCTGTATACGGCTGTTATTGTGTTGAGGTACATTCCTTCTATGCCTATTTTGTTGAGTGTTTTTATCATGAAAGGGTGTTAGACTTTATCAAAAACTTTTTCTGCATCTATGGAAATGATCATATGTTTTTTTTTTTCCCCTTCACTCTGTTGATGTGATGTATTATGTTTATAGATTTCCATATGTTGAAACATCATTGAATCCCTGGGATGAAGCCCACTTGATCATGATGTATGATCTATTTAATGTGTTGTTGTAGTCTGTTTGTTAGTATTTTGTTGAGGATTTTGTGTCTGTGTTTATCAGGGATATTGGTCTGTAGTTTTCATTTTTTGTTGTGTCTTTTCCTGGTTTTGTTATGGCATAATTCTGGACTTTTAAATGAGTTTGGAAGTAGTCCCTCCTTTTCAATTTTTTGGAAAAGTTTGAGAAGAACTGGTATTAGTTCTTCTTTAAAAATTTGGTAGAATTTGGCATTAAGCCCATCTAGTTATGGGGATTGCTTTGTTGGAAGACATTTTTTTATTACTGCTTAAATCTCATTACTTATTATTGACCTGTTTAAGTTGTCTAGTTCTTTATGATTCCACTTGGGTAAGTTGTATGTGTCTGGGAATATATCCATCTCTTCTAGTTTTTCCAGCTTATTTGCATACAGTTGTTCATAATAGTTTCTTATGATCCTTTGTATTTCTGTGGTTATCAGCTGCAATGTCTCATTTTCCATTTTTCATTTTACTTATTTGAGTCATCTCCCTCTTTTCTTGTTAGTATAGCTAAAGGTTTATTAATTTTGTATATCTTTTTGAGAAAAACAACTTTTTGTTTCATTGATCTTTTGTATTATTTGTCTAAATCTCTAATTCATTTATTTCTGCTCTGATCTTTGTTGTTTTTCTCCTATTGATTTTGGGCTTGTTTTGTTCTTGTTTTTTCAACTCCTTGAGGTGTAACATTAGGTTGTTTATTTTGAGTCTTTCTTCTAAAAATAAATAGCAAGAAATCAAAATATACAACTAGAGAAAACAACTCAATCACAAAGGGAGATGGTAAGACTAGAAAAAAGGAAAAAAGTATCTACAAAAAAAAAAAAAAAACCCCAGGAAAAAATAGCAAATGACAGTAACAAGTTTCTATATGTCAATAATAACCTTAAATGTAAATGGATTAAATTCCCCCATTAAAAGATGCCGTGGCTGAATGGATTATAAAGCAAGAACCAACAATATGTTGCTTACAAGAAACCCACTTAACCTGTAAGGATACACACTGGCTAAAAGATATGGGATAGAAAAAAAGTATTTCATGTATTTCATACAAATGGGAGACAAGAAAGAGCAGGAGTAGCTGTACTTAGATAAAATAGACTTTAAGTCAAGGAGAGTAAAAAAAAGATAAGAAAGGTCATTATATAGTGATAAAGAGATCAATTCAATGACAAAATTGAACAATTTTAAATATATATGCACCCAACTCTGGAGCACCCAGTTATGTAAAACAATTACTATTGGACCCAATGGGAGAGATAGACTACAGCACAGTAATAGTTGGAAACTTTAGCACTCCATTTTCAGAAAAGGACAGGTTATCCAGACAGAAAATTAACCAAGAAACATCAGAATTAATCTCTACTATAGGCCAACTGGACCTAATGGATATTTATAGAACATTTTGTCTAACACTTTCAGAATATACATTATTTTCAGCAGCACATGGAACATTCTCTAGAATAGACCATATTTTAGGAAAGAAAACAAGTCTTAACAAATTTTAAAAAACCCAAGAAATTATATCAACTACCTTGTCTGACCACAATGGAATAAAAGTAGAAATAAACAACAAAAGGGACACTAGAAACTGTGCAAATACATGGAAATTAAACAATATGCTCCTAAAGAACAAATGGGCCAAAGAAGAAATCAAGAAGGAAATTTTTAAAATCCTAGAGACATGAAAATAAAAACACAACATATCAGAACCTATTGGATACAGCAAAAGCAGTTCTAAGAGGGTATTTTATAGCAATAAATGCCTACATGAAAAAAGAAGAAAGACTCCGAATAAACAACAATACTCTTTTTTATTTTTAATTGTGGTATATTCAACCAAAAATTTACTGTAAATGGTAATAAATGATATACATTTCTCAAGTATCTTCTTGTTTTTAATGGCAAATTAGTTGAAACATAGAAGCTAAATAAATGGTGATTTTTAACAATATGTAGCATCTCTATAGTACAGTAAATTTATTCTTCTGCTTTTATCTGGAGAACGGAGACTCACTGGTTTTTCAGTCAGCCACCAGCTATGCTGTGTTTGAGGTGCTTATCATATGCATGTGATAAACATGTGAACTAAAAGGAGTTCCATCTGCCAGAACAAAAGATGACAAAATATAGTTGTAATAATTATAAATTCATAATAGTTGTATGAAATTTAAATAAAAAATAATATTCTTGCATAAAATGAGGTGTGTCTTGAAGAGATATAAATGCCACACAGAACAAAAGAGGAACTTATCTTAAAAAATATTGTCTTAGTGTGAAAATTTTATATTTCTTTGTATTGAATACAGTCTGACACTTTTAAGGAAAAATAAGTGTAGAGAGATTTATATACATTTTCTCTAAAAGCAATATGAGAATATAATCCAACATCCTGTTCTGACTGTTATTTTTACTAAGACCAAGTGAATTATCTGTTTCTTTTTTAAAGCTTAAATTGCTTTTTAATCAGAGGAGCATTTTAAATAGAGGGAGTTATTTTTCTTATTATAAAAGTAATATATGCTTATGGTTAAACAAAAGAAAAGAGTAATAAGAAATCAAACAATCTCATTATCTGGTGGTAGCCAGTATTAATATGTTAGTGTGTTCCCTTCTATTTTTTTTTTATTTTTATAGGTTTAACATTTTAGTATTTACTAACAGAATCATACTGTTTATATGCTTCATTTTCATGCAATATTATAATATAAGCCATTTTCTAGGCCAATATTTTTTAAATGCTGTTTTTCATGACTGCATGAAATTCCATTATGTGAATGTGCCATAATTTACTTAATATACAGTGTTGGAATTACACCTTTGTTGCTATATACAAGCTGTGAATTTATCAGATGTATTATTTTTGAGCTACAGAAATCCAATTCAAATTAACTTAGACAAAAAGTAGACCAAAAATATTTTATTTGAAAAATACTAGTGTATCTCATGGAATTGAAGGATGATTTGAACCACAAAAATTATAGGAAACCTAAGGTCATAGCAAGGTCTCATGAACAACTGGAACCAGGGATTAAATTCTTGCAAGATCTGTCTCTTGCTATCTCTTCTGTCATCTTTGTCTTCCCCTTTTTCAGCCTTTTTCTTACTGAATGCAGATTAGCTTCTCCAACATGGCAAGAAGTCTGCAATTTTTTTTTTTTTAAGGGAAAAGAAGGCTTTTCTTTTCTTTTTTTTTTTTTCGTTAAATTTTTATTTTGTCAATATACACTGTATATGATTATT